>NC_087207.1:12331652-12346652 GCF_015104395.2 Macrobrachium nipponense
TTATCATAAGAACGAAAGACTCGCACCTTCCTCATGGAGAAGAAATCACACAATATGGCGAACTTCTCAACATTCATCCGGTGGCGTTCGTCGTAAGATGCTGTGATAAGGAAGCCTTTGTCGTTTATCACCTTGTAAATGCCTGATTTAGCGTCCTGTAATATAATTAAGAGTAGTTAATTATCCTTGTTTCCAACTGTTTATAGTAAAATCTCATATATAGATATATATGTCAGCAACTCTCCGAACGCAATGTTTGGTGTCTGTTACTCTATATTGCTAAGGATTGAACTCTTTTACTGCTTATGGTTTCCCTCTTTCCCACTGCCTCATCCATCATAAGGTGTTAAGAGTCCCACTCTCTCTGATCAACAAAATCTGGCGTAAACTTTAGTTTCTTTTGCAAGACACAGCCAAGAATCATCTTACCCCAATAAACTGATGAAGAGAGGTTCCACGTTCGGTAGCCCAAGGAATCTTGTCATAGTCAACCCAATCTTGCGGAGAATCTACAGGAATTTCAACCTTCAGTATTGCCAGAAGAGAGGTCAGAACACCTTGGTAAGCTGAACTTAGAATTAAGGTTGCTACCATCCACGTTCCCATAAACAGTTGACCAGTCAGCATCATAGGTGGAAGCTCTACACCTACGACAGATGTATAGGTTATTTTATCTACTTAAACAGCTAAACTTAATACGACTATTTACACTGTTTGATTGCTAAAGATCACTCATGTTTAGTGGTCAAATTATCATTGCGGTCAAAGGAAGCGTAAAAGCCTCAACAAATTCTGAAACCATAACAACTCCTAATTCCTTTACAAACCCTGATAATCCCCCAGGATTCAGTGGGGAGTCCCAGAGCAAGGACCCTCAGGTAAACCTGGGTCCCAGGTTTTCTCAGACAAGCTGTGATAATAATCGCGACTTGGTTTAATATTGGGAAAACACGCAATTTGACTTGTATGTTCTGAGACCTCTTGAGGATGCTGGGTCCATTCCACCAGCTGTTCCTTCACCTTCTAGAAATTAAGGCTTAAATGGGAGCCAACTTCGTTCCTACAGAGAAATGAATCTAAAATGGCCCAATGCTAGATTGTTGAATGGAATGCTTTTGCAGAATCACAGAAAACAGTTGCTGGGTTTTGTATTCTATTATTATTAGTCAATCATACTTTATACTGGAGACAATTCTCCGGCTATTCTGGCACTTTCCAATGGAATCCAGAGCCCACTGTTTTGCTGAATGAATAGAAACTCAGAAGTTTGAAAAGCAATTATGTCTTTTACGTTATTGTAATCCATAAGTGTAATTTAAATTAGCATAATTCCTCTCCCTCAGTTTATGGTTAATATTGCTACTCTACTAGAATTAATAAACAATTCCATTTCTTTCTCTCCATTTTTCCTAACCTTCAAGCAGAGGTAACCTGATCAGCCAAACAGGTTCAAAAGTCAGCAGTGGCCAAATCTTTTCTCGAAACTCCTGGAGACCATGCTCCAGCCTTACTGGCCCCCACTGTTGAACAAACCATCTCATAGCGACTCCTAGTACCATACTTCCAACAACTGCCACTGACAAAGCTATCCATACCTGTAATGGGGTAGAAGAATGGAATGGGCAGGCAATCAGGATAAAATACTACCATGAATGGTGTCAATACATTGTTGACACTTATGTATAAGTGTTATTATATTTGAGTATTTGCATGCAAGTATCTATCCTTCCTATCTGTAATTACTAAGATGTATCAATTCAGGAGAATAATCTTCAGGTAAAACATTAACTAGCAGTGCTAAGATGACAACTTTTTCTTATTCGAAATTGACACAAACTGTTTTGAATATGAATCTACATACATTCAAGCTTGTAGATAAATACACAGTGAGGAGCCTTGCATTTCTGAAGGCGTCTTACCTGCCAGGCAAACGGCTTAACAAAACCAGTGAGGTCTCGTTCGCGTGCAGGCCTCGGGAGGAATATACCTTCGTTGTCGATGTAGACAGGAACGGAAAAGTCGATCAGAAGGCCTCTCGGATATGTTATGCTGAATGGGCCTAGAGCCATGTCAACTTCCTGTGTGGGAAAAATTACTTTTGTTGTATTAGTGTATATATATGTGAGCGTACCTACATACTTACATAGAGGAATATATGACAGAGGGATATTGCCAGGAATCAATGAGACTAATGTCCATTTGTAGGCCTATAATTGGATCCCTTACCTTCCTGTGACATTGGCCTATCATTCCAGTTGTTGATCCGTTGGGTAATATTCGACCCCACCCTCTCCTTCTGCTGCTCCTACTAGAGAATATCTGAATCAAATTTGTAAGGAATGGACCAGTGATTCCAAAACCGTTTTTACTTTATTATTATTATTATTATTATTATTATTATTATTATTATTATTATTATTATTATATTATTATTATTACCAAAAAGTTTGAAAAGAGCATGGGCAGTGATTAAGGGGTAATTTTCCTATAACTATTAGGAGGTGCATTTGGACAGAATAGCAATGGAGAATATTTGTCATTTAAATAGAAACGAAAACTGTAATTAAGAATATGCAAACATTGATTCCTGTTATTCTTATTTAAAATGATGGGAAGGAAAAATTATGTAACTGCCTTGGCTCAGTAGTTGGAAACATCACCTCATCTGTGAGAAACATGGGATTGATCCCCAACTCCAAGTTATCTGAAAGTCTGTCCTTCTTCCAGAACAAATGTCAGCCTTTCCTCTATCGTCCAGAGCAAGTGTCAGCCTTCCTTCCCCGTTCAGAATAAGTGTCAGTCCATCCTTTTTTTTGCCCTCAGCAATTATCAGCCATTTATTTGTCCACAGCAAGTGTAAGCCCTTTCTCCTTCATCTATAGTGAGTGTCAACCATTCCTTTGTCTACTGCAAGAGTCAACCCTTCCTATATCCATAGGAATTTTACCCCTTCCTCCTTTGTCCACAGCAAGTGTCTTTCCCCCTTCTCAGCCCTTCTTTTCTCGCCCGTACTTACGTGAATGATTGAGTTTGCGAGCGAACGTGTCCATGAAGTCCGACGAAAATCCCGGTCGACTATTCACCAGGCGGCCCTGTTGGTCGTGCTCCATCAGCACCCAGGTGGGGTCCCCACACTCCGGCAGCAACGAGCAGATGCTTCCCAGAGAGCGCCATTGGACTAGACTCCAGAAAGTATCTGAAATTGTGATTTTGCTCGAGTTCCTTATCTGGAGTGATCGATTCTACATAGCAAAAGGAGTAAAATATAATCAGCTTCAAATAGTTTGGGTAGGTAAAAAGGTGTCACAGCTGTTTTGGTCAGCGACACCGAATCTGTTTGGAATATTCCAAGTGTGGTGACTGAATACAATTTATTACTGACGAAATTCCACCAAGCCTTGCTATATACATATCTGATCTGGAGAAGTTTTGGAAGTTCTACATGATATATTATCAAGTAATTCAGAAGTCTCATCATATATATATATATATATATATATATATATATATATATATTATATATATATATATATATATATATATATAGAGAGAGAGAGAGAGAGAGAGAGAGAGAGAGAGAGAGAGAGAGAGAGAGAGAGATCATCACACCTATGTAACTATTAGGTTTCCTCCCATTCACCGCTTAGGAATCGAACTTGGATGTGTGCATAGGTATCCAGTTTTGTCTGTAGCGTATTTACATGATATTCTGGTGTTTACTGCCAAGGATTATACTTGAACGTTCTGTCTGGAGGAAGAAATGAACCTTGTCTGTTGTTTACCTATCAGGGTCAGCGCCCTTTGAGACTAAGGCAGCGAAATAATCACTGGCTTAGTTCGGATGCAGCAGAGGAGCATCAACTCGGACCCGACCCAGAGTTTAGACATGATGTCCCCTATCAAGTTAGTAATTCGCAAAGGTTCGTACGCGCTCCAAGTATTTTTGTTACTTACTCGACCTTACCGGAGGTCTTAGAGGTAAGGCCACACAGCAAGCAGCGAGGCTAGGTAGCGTCTCGTGACGTAGCGGTCGAATGTGATCATTAGTACAAGCATACCATCATCAAATTTGTTAAGAAAATTATTTTCATTTGAAAATATCTCCGTAACGTTAGACGAAATACCATCTAAGTAAAAAACTGAATAGTGATTTTAACAGAAGAATGGTATTTTGTATTCTATATAAGGTCTCGAACGTATGATGACGAATTTCACGAATACTTGCACGTAATAGATTTAAGTATAGTGATTTATATAAAAAAAACATGACTATATATTTGTTGATTTTGTACATAAATTACATATATTGTATATGTATTGAACTTTCAAATGAATCTTTTTAAAAGAAAAAAGAAATATTTGCGTACGAGCTCAGGATTGTTCGATTCATTGCTTAGCAAACTTGAAAGGACTTAATAAACCTGTAATAAACTTCATAGACCTCATTCCTCCTGAAGATGGACGCTCGGGACTCCGCGTTTTGTTTTAAAACGTCTTGCATCAAGTAGTACGAGGAGCGCTACTCGAGTGTGACCTAAATTGGCGCCAAGTCTCGCCATTCAAGCAGAATGCAGTGTCGCCGTACCATTACGCGGGAAATCGCAGACTAAGCGAAGTGAATCACGACACTTACTGTTCTTCAAAACAGCTCATTAGAAGGTACGTAACTTGTTATGGAAAAGTGAATCAGTAACACAATTCAAAATAGTCAATTTCCTCTACATCAGCCCCTTCCTATATATGGAGTGTTTAGGAGCAATTTTTATGAAGCGTTGCTAATAAGTCGTTAGTTTCTTTTTTTTTCTCTAGCGGATTTAACGTTGTCAGAAATTAGTGATACTTTCATCAACATAAATAATATCCATATGAGAATTATATGTATACACACACAAACACACACACACACACACACACACAACACACACATATATATATATATATATATATATATATATATAATATATATATAAGTTCTTGTAACGCCTTATTCTTTGTAGCTTACTCACAAAAAATTATAAAATCAATGTGTTCCCTTAGGGAATACAAATGAACTTACTTTACAATGGTTCCTTATGGCGTCAGCGGGCTCCTTAATTGAGTGCGTGGAGGTAAGATCGTACCTAGCCGCCTCTGAAAGCAGCTGAAGTCACAATGATTCTTATATGACTTAGGATTTTAGAAAACCTGTAGACTTGAAAGAATTCAAAGGCGTCTGTTATGCGCTTGCAAACGGGTGGCTGAGTTAGCGCAGTTGTTGCTCCAATAGCAACTCTTCTCCGATGACGGGAGTAATCTGTCATTGGCCAGTTTAAAGACGTGTGATGACGTCACGGGCCGTCTCTGATAAGTGATAACTCTAAAGTCTTCCTTGTCATTATTATGGGAATTCGCTGGTCAATACGCAAACTCTTTGACTCGGTTCCTTGTGAAATGTAATGAACAAAGAGAAACTTGGATCTCACGCTTTGAATGATTACTGAAAATTGAAAAATCTAATGAGCTTTGTTCACCGAAGCTTGAATTTTGTACCCAGTAACTGTCGACATTGGCGGTTTTCAATAAATGTAAAAAAAAAAAAAAAAATCACATGAGACATCTGGCTTACCATATCGATCACCCATCCAAACACTGACTGGACCCATCTTTATTGATCTTCGTTAACCTTACGAAATTGTTAACGTCAGTCATAATGAATGTAGATTTTGTACAACAAGCTATACAGACAGACAAATCAATTGGTTCATCATCATGACATTAATTTTGAGCCGTTAGTCAAATAATTATTGGAATTCACTGGATCGACCTAATGAGAACTATGTCATTACCAGAAATTATGCGCTTTATTTTATATAATTACTGACGAAAATACAAAGCATATTCATTTTTCCTATTGAAGAAGAAGTATTATAGTCTTCGTTCCCTGTGAATAAATTTTAAATGAGTCAACGGTAATTATGAATATATCAGGAAGTGTCACCATTTGTATTTTATTGCCGAATTGTAGTTAGGCAAAAATTCTCTCTCTCTCTCTCTCTCTCTCTCTCTCTCTCTCTCTCTCTCTCTCTCTCTCTCTCACACACACACATACACACGCACAAACGCGCGTTAGTTACCGAGATAATTAAAAAAGAAGAGCAAATGCCAAGAAGGTAAATTCAGTACTTATTTCAACATCCTTCGACGAATACGATAAAGTTCGAGTGAGGACTAAAAGGTCAATAAGAGAAGAGATCTTTTTAACCCCATCTCCATTAGTTTTTAAATTAGCATAAATTCTTTCCTTCTCTCTCGTTGTGTTTGGTAATACCACGACCATCAAAATAAATATTAATATATAATCTTATACTATCTATAGAGTGGGTAGGATTTGAAAAAGTATGCATATCCTATAATGAATGAATCAATGACAATGTACTCATTCTTCAAACAAGAACTGACGTTTTAAAATCAAGTGTCTGAATTCCTTCCTTTTATCTTGTCTAATGAAGCAGTGCAGAGAGATCTTAATAGATATTGACGAATATGAACGTGACATATTGCAAATTGCCTTCCAATATTCATTTATTCTTTTATTTTAATATGTACCACTCGAATAATGCATTAATGATGCAAATAGATAAAGGAATAAAAACTAATTTTTTTTTTCAAACAAAGGAATAGATATAGGAATAAAAAAACTTATTTTTTAATTTTTTTGCTCAAAGTTCGCATCTCTATTCCTTTACTTTCCTTGACATTAAAAGAAAGAGGGAGGTCCACTTTTGTAAGGGGTCGATCATAGGAACCCTGGTGAAAAACTAAAAAAAAAAAAAAATAAAAAAAAAGTAAAGAAAAAGTCACATTAATCTTTCGTAGATAGTGACCCCCAAGGGATTTAACCGGATTTGTATCCACCTTGACGGAGTGTTTAGTACAAACCCGTTGGGGATGACCGTTAAACATAAATAAAAAGACTGTGTATATCATAAAGATAATGACCCCCCAAAAATATTAGACCTAGATAACGACAACTAAAATCCTTGGGGGTCACCATCTAGGAAAAATTCAAAATATCTTTTGTTTTATTACTTTAATTGCTACCATAAATTAATGTGACTTTTTTTCCTGTGACTATTTTTCCTAGCCAAAATTGTGACTTTTTTTTTTTTTTTTTTACTGGTACTCTACTACCAGTCACCACTAATAGGACACAGAAACCATAAGCAGTGTGAGAGTTCCAAGGTTGATTAAGCAATTAAGTTAATTTCATCTAGGTTTTTAATTTACCTGGTTTTAATATTATGTTTTTAGTCTTTGGAATACAAAGTTCCTTTCGCTATGTATGTATGTACGTAGTGTGAACAAACGCTATGTAGGTATGTATGTATTATGTAATTAAAAATGTAGACGAATGAAGGTGACTGCATGCACTATTAGTCTAAAAAAAAAACAAAAAATTAATTCGATATATATATATATATTATATATATATATATATATATATATATATATTATATATATATATATATACATATCTTCCGTTTTGTAAAAAACGAACAGGCTCCAATTAGTTTTATAGAATATATATATATATATATATATATATATATATATATATATATCTATATATATATAATATATATATATATATATATATATATATATATAGTATATATATATATATATATACTATATATATACATGTATATAATAATAAAGGAGCCCATAAAACACCAAAAATGTAGAGAGAAAAGTACTATATTTCAGAGACTGCTGTCTCTCTCTTCAGGTATATGAATGAGAAAAGTTTACAGAAAAGGTGGTATTTATACCAAGAGATTCGTCCACAAGTAAGCCCATTTAGGTCACCCCCGCTGATAATTCTCCTTTAATCTTCTTAAGCGTTGGTTGAATGAACACTGCGTCGACGATGTCTGATGTCCAATTCCCTTTTGAGATGTTCATTCAACCAACGCTTAAGAAGATTAAAGGAGGATTATCAGCGGGGGTGACCTAAATTGGCTTACTTGTGGACGAATCTCTTGGTGGGTATAAATACCACCTTTTCTGTAAACTTTTCTCATTCATATACCTGAAGAGAGAGACAGCAGTCTCTGAAATATAGTACTTTTCTCTCTACATTTTGGTGTTTTTATATGGGCTCCTTTTATTAGATGGAATTCTGTTGTTACAGAACATTTTTACCAGTCATATGTATATATATGTATATGTGTGCATGTTACTGGGTCTGTGTGTAAGGATGTATATATGTATGTGTGAGGTCTTCACTATTCAAATAAGAAATAAAATAATAATAATAATAATAATAATACCGTGCACCTATACGTTTCAAAACGAGAACCAGTTATTAGACACCGACAAAATCCGATGTCTCTGAAAGACCCACAGCTTCTTATTGTTGGTTATTGGCAATAAGAGCTCCAACGTCCTGAAATGCTTTAACGATATCGCAATTCCCAAAGACCTTTTCTGCTGAAACTGGAGAAAACACTGCAGTTCTATGTTGTTTCGATGAGTGAGTCTCATAAGAGGAGATTTTAAACGAAACCTTCCGCATCATCGATGGCCAAGGTCTTTCCACTCGTTAAGGTAGGCGATCTTATACACGCGGGCGAAATATCAGCAGAGGACACGAACGTTATCAAACAAGCAAATGTAAAAGTGTCCGCATAAATAACAAGTAAAACAATTCCTCTGACTCACGATCATGGCTAACCTAATCCTTACATGGAATTGAAAAAAAAATACATAGGCTAGAAGGCTGCATCTTGGTATGTTTGATAAATGGAGGGTGGATGATCAGCATACCAAATTGCAACCCTCTAGCCTCTATTCTTTGAGACATGAGGGCGGACAGAAAAAGTGTGGACAGTCATACAAAGCCATATCAATAGTTTTCTTTTACAGAAAACTAGAAAGGACGTTGCTTTCCTTATGGGACTTTTCTTCACGTTCAATAGCCGAGGCCATTCGACTTTGTTACGGTCCTAGGCTGTAAAAGTGAAGGATGGGACCTTTTCATGGGAAAAGACGATTATTGGACCTCCGACCCGCACAAACTTTGTTGCATATAAAGAAAAGTTTTATTGGGATATACTGTCTTCCTCTTCACAACGAAAGTCAAAGATGACGTGAAAACACAGAAGCATGCATGCAAATCATAATTTTTACTGCTAGTTAATTTAATGTACATCTTTTTTTTTATTGGACAGCTATAAATTAACCTTTAAATCGTTTAAGACAGATGAGCTCTAAGAATTGTTATTTTCTTAGGAGGATACTTTCTTTTTCAGTGAACATAGCCTTGATGACAACAAAAATTGGAGACGTGAATATGATCCCTTCATCCATAGCCCACTTAGGTCTCTCATTTTTCAGAAATCACAAAACAGATTCAAACAAACTGTAGGCAACCTTTCTCCCCATCCCCCACGAAAAAAAATGAAAGAAGAAAATCAGATAAAAGGAGAATAGATGAAAGATCTTTACATTTATCATTCATCAACATTCTTGTCTCATTTCACTCAGATAAAGGAGAATAGATGAGGATCTGGATACATTTATCAACATTCTTGCTCTTCTTTGACTTGTCCCTACCTTTTGATAGCTTCCTTTCCTCTGATGTAAAAATGTCCGATGACTCCTGTTTGCCAGTATCATTCCTGAACGATGGAATCTGCTCAGAAAACATACGATGAAGCGGCTTATGAATCTACTGAAGGTTTTTCAATTGTAGGTATCTGTTTGACTTCGAATGATGGTCCACATCTCTGGAATTTTATCGGGTTGGTTCAGTTACCTTCAGTTTTTGCCACCCCCTGTAAAATTCCATAAACTTCGTAAATGGTAATGCGAAAGTTTTTTGAACAAATTAAACTGATTATCATTGGTGCCATATTTGTAAATACTATGAATGGCTTTCGTTAATTGCTCCATATTGAAGCTGAAACTTTTAAGAAAAGAAAATAGTAATTGCTCTGACTTGCAATATAACACTTGCAGTCACCCACATCCCAATAACTTACTGAAGATGTTTTTCAGAAAGTTTCTGACACCAATAAAGGAGCAATTGAAATTAAGTGAATTTTGCGTTTAGAAAGATAAAGCTAAACACGTTTTCTAAAAGAACCCACCTGAAAAACAGTACGGAACTTTTCAATACTGTCACTGCACCGGATGCTGAAAGTAATGAAATTAGATATTACACATATGAGCCTTGTTTCGCTTTCCTTGAGCGTAGTTAAAGAGCATTGATAATCTGTGGTCTATAAGGAATCACAATAGAAAAAATAAGGAAAAATGTTCGCTGTAGTAGATTGATCATGACGTCATGCACGGGAGACAAAAAATGGAACGGTCTTTGCGTTTCCACTCCAACCCTCTTATCGATGGTTCAGTCGCTTAGAACGACCGTTACTTAAGTGAAAAACTAAAAGCCAACAACTTTCTCTATCCTTCCTCTCTCTCTCTCTCTCTCTCTCTCTCTCTCTCTCTCTCTCTCTCTGTGAGTACCTACATGTAATTTCTGAAAGGTTAATAAGATGCATTCCTAAATAAGAAGCTACCTATCCAGATGTCATCCTTAACAATCTACGCTATTTGTAGATAAACCTATGGCAAACTGTTTAGCAAAATAAACACAGGTTCATATAAAAGTTCCTTCGGTCCCAGTGTATGGAGAGAGAGAGAGAGAGAGAGAGAGAGAGAGAGAGAGAGAGAGAGAGAGAGTCATGTTTAAGACAAGTGTTTAGTGTCATTCGTCCTAATCAGTCTGCTGGAAATAGACCCATTTCATCATTGGATTTCTTTTACCTAAATCCTCAGCCTTGACACGCACATTTTTTTTTTCTTTTAAGAAACGTAACGTTAATAAATTCTTAACCATCATAGCTTGAGAGTTGTCACCATTGTCTGCAGACTAGGTCTAGGGAAGCACACCTCAAGTATAAGATTTCTTGATATTTCAATTCGGTAATATATTACTAAATTATTTAAATCTAGTGGAGAATATTACGCCATCAGTTTTGCCAGAAATGTGTAGCATTAGTCCTGTGTATTTTTTTGTTAATATACTTTCTGCAAAGGACCTACGTAGACTATCTGCTGCGTCAATTCACTTAAAAATGGGAAGCAATAAAGCGTAAGAGTATGGTCTAAATTTGCCTATTAAAGACAGATGTCTGTTCTCATATACAATGCAATAATAATCAATAAGGTTAAATAAGAACTGGGCTTTGGTCGAGTTATTTATGAAATGGAACGTGAAGCCAACTTTCACTAATAAAACATTTCATAAAAAGGCAGAATATTTGCTTAGGCCTATACAAAATTGTTTGCTTCACTCGGAAATATATTTTTAATTATTTTATGATTTGGACTCCCAACGATCCATAAATAGCACTGCAGGGTCCAACGGTGAAATGAATTAGGTCTATGCATAGTTTATTCATAGTTTGGTCCGAGCGGCGAACTGTCACGACCCCGAGTCCGAAATCGTTGCTTAACCGTCCACACATTCGATCGCCTGTCTGTCGGTGGAAAGAACTTTAGGTAATGTCATGATGGCAGTGCATTACGAAGTTTTAACGCCAGGTTCGATGAACTGACAGGCAAACCTGATCGTGAATACCCTGCCTAAGAAGATAAGGTGAGTTACAGAGGTCAATCTTTCAACTCTCCCACGCAGGACGTCACATGGAGCCTTCTTCGTTTGCAGATGGACAAGCTAGTACCCACTTTCCCTTACTTGTGGCAATAGGTAGACGGGAGTTTTCACGAATTTGTGACCTTTCTTGAGGTTTTTGGCATTTAGTGCATTACTGCCATGGTGATATGTTCTATTTATGGATGCTGTAACGGAGAAAGGGTCAATGTATGAAGTGAAAAGGTTATCTTTTACCGCTTCCCTATAGATCCCGAATGTATATGAAATGGGTGAGCATCTGCAGAAGTGACCATGTAAACACCAAAAACGCATAAGATTATGCAAGAAACCTTAAGCATGAACTGCTGAACTACTGCCCTGCAAATGCAAGGAAATGGAAGGATGATGCCTTACCGAACCAACGTTTACCTCTGCATGATAGTGTCACTGTTGTTTCAGGTATTTAATATATTGACTCTGGTTTGGTTTAGTCTACCTTTACATTTTAAAGTGTGGATAAATATATTAACTATAGCCATATGACTACTTCTATAAATTAGAGTGCATAAACATATTTTCAGTTCGAGTCCTAATGCAAGTAAATCATATTTCACTGGTTAAGAGTATAAGATTAAAATTAGGCCTAGACCTATGTGTTATTAATTATGAATAACCGCAAAGGGGATATACTAGTCAGCACGAGAGAGAGTGAGAGAGACTCGAAAATTTCATTGAAATTGTTTTTACGTGCATGAAATAGGTCATTTATTTGTCGGGTAAAGGAAGGGCACAGCTATTTTCAATCGAGAGATAAAGAGAGAGGAGAGCGTTTTGCATAAGTGAATGAACCATAAGTTTATAAGGATAATTCTCGCAACTAAAGAGCATATCCTGTGTGTGATTTCATTCATAATATTCCTAAGTAAATAAACCATGTTCACTGGTTAAGATTGGACTTGGACTAAACCTGCGTTTGTTGAGAATAAGTTCAAAGAGAAAATGCTAGTCAACACGAAAGTGAGAGACTCACCTCCACTTCTTGGGCGGGAACATTCTTCCATGATGGCTCTGCCGATCCCGCCATCTGTGATGACGTCAAGGAGTTACGGGAAACTTTGTTAAGTTGGGGTAACTGATGTGTCGTGACGTCACTAGTGCCGTCTCTACGTTAGTTTCCTCTCCGGAAACACCAGAAAGACTTCGATTGTATGCACACGCTTCTGATAATACCTTGTGTTTAATGTAACGTTACTCAGCGTCCGTCATTTAAGTTCCATATCAAGTAGGATATAGTGCGTTTAACATCACCAACACTGCATTCATATACCTGTATTTCGTAGATTACATGGTTAACGTTAATAGCACGATGCAACAGTATTCCTATAGTTTATGAGAAAGCGGTATATATTTGTTAAGCGTGATGTAAGCAGAGAGAGAGAGAGAGAGAGAGAGAGAGAGAGAGAGAGAGAGAGAGAGAGAGAGAGAGAGAGAGAGAGAGAGAAACATCGAATTCCGAGATAGAGAAGAAATTCTCAAATTCCAATGTTCTCTTTAGATTTTATTATTTTATATATATTCATGAATCTAGTATACACTCAAGACGGGCTACTAACGCAACAATAGATAGTTACCGTGAAGCACAAGTTCGCTCCGAATTGTGTAAACATTTTGTTAGGTCAGGGTCTAACTAAATCACTGCATGCGGTTTCACCTTAAGGTTACCGTGAAGGATTCGTCGATCGAATAACTGGTTTTTACTTTCACGGAGAAATCAGCGAGGTTTTAGGGTTTGTTTGGTCATATTCTTTGCATGCCTATGTAGTTAGAATTAACGCCCTGAGTTATTTCTTAATAGAAGGTAATATATTTCTCTGTTATAGCCATGATTTAATTTAAACGCCTGTCGTAAACATGAAACGATGGCCTCATAATATAAAGCTCCGTTAACATGTTAAGCAAATTTCCACACGATAAAAGACCAAAATTGGATTAGAGAATAGGGGACCCATGGGAAAAGAGGTGTAATGAAACTGGAGAGGAAACTGCCAAATAAAAATTGAAGAATCAGAGAATAAATCTATAAAAACAACATTCGGGACAAGATAAGGAACATTATTCTGTATTTATACAGTGCTGGCTAACCACTTGCTCCTCTGGCAGCAAAAATTGATTACCTTTTGATTGATTATGCATGCATGATCAACTTACGTTTTGGATTAGACAATCCACTTAATCCAGTACTGTGTATTCAACAAGATTTCCTAAACGCTTTTCTAATTGCCATCACTTTAACACTAACAAATCGCATTCGATAAGTGTAGTATACATGCATTCCATTTTCTGTCAATTTTCATATGTTCCTAAGATAGTTGCTGCTAATCTTTCATCTTATTTTCACCTCAGTACAATTATGTTTCTTATATATAAAAATATGGTATATATAAAAATGAAGGTTTGTATGTTAGTTTGTGCTTATACGCTACAGAAATCCGAACCGCTTGACTTACCTAGACGAAATTTGGCATGTGGCCGTCAATTGACCCATCTTGGATAACAGAGTAGATATCAAACCCTTACCCCGACCCCCTTCCCCTTCCCATCTTCCATCCTTTGCAACTTATGGTATTTGTTCAGGTTTAAAGGGGATGTGATTAGGTTTGGTGTGGGGGTGTTTAGGTATAGTAGAAAGTGCGTGTTTAGATTTAGTGGGGTTGCATTCAGGTTTAGTGAGGAGTATGTCTAGGTTTAGTGGATGCTATATGTTTAGGTTTAGTGGTGGTATGTATTTAGGTTTAGTGGTGCTGTGTTTAGGTATATTTAGGTGGGGTGTGTGTGTAGGCTTAGTGTATGTTTAATGTAGGTGTGTTTACATTTAGTGGGGGTGTTTCAGGTTAGGTTTTTTAGGGGGTATGCCTAGGTTTAGTAGGGGTGTGTTTCAATTTAAGTGTATAGGTTTAGTTGGGGTGTGTTTTGGTTTAGTGGGGGTGTGTTTAGGGTCAGTGGGCCTTGTTTCGGTTGAGCGGGGACATATTCCTTTCTACGGGTAGGTCAGCTAGAATAACATAAATGTAAGGCATAAGATGTTCATAATTACCGTGATTAATCTTTTTCAGAAAGTATGGGAGACATCAGCCTCACATGAGAAAAGTGATGATAGCCAATCTCCCATCATTCCCAAATTTGGAGGAATTTATTATTTTGTACCGTGAAATACTCGAATTTAGTTGATCCAGCTGAATCATGAAATCAAAGATGATATTAAAATCTGGAATCCTCTCATTGCTAGCTGACATGCATAGTTATTACAATTTGTTATATGTGTGAAATGAGAGAGAGAGAGAGAGAGAGAGAGAGAG
>NC_087207.1:12354152-12359152 GCF_015104395.2 Macrobrachium nipponense
AGAGAGTAATATATCTAAAGTTAACTAACTGCCGGAAGAATCGAGAAAAGTTTAATTCCTGTACATTTGGAACGGGAATTTTAACGGGCTCGAAAGGAAGCTATGCACGTTAAAAAAAAAAAATCGTTTGAAATAGATATATGAAAAAACGAAAACCGGGAACAATAACCTTCGAAAGCAATAAGGTTTTTTTTTCTTTCTTTTTTTTGATTGATGATATGAAGCGATCATCAGCGTCAGTCGACGTCCTTCATATCAGGGCGATTAAAGTCTCCCGTTTCGAGAAATTTACTCCCGAAAGTAATAGTGATTTGCTGCCCCGTTTCTTATCTCTTTTATTACCCGAGCGGTTGTTTACGGTTTTCATTTCATTAATACGTACTGCAGTATTTGTCTCAATATAGTGAATCCACAAAAAATGAAATAAGGCGCGTGTCGCTTACTCTGATTAAGTCCACAAAAACGAGCCTTAAATACTAAAAAATTTATTATGTAAATTGTCAGAGCAGGAGGGTATAAAAACATAAGCAAAAGCAAAGCGTAAACGGCGCGAAAATTAATTGTGTTATATTGCCGTGCTTTTGTGGGAACTGTATCGATTACGAAAAAAGAATGAACGATCGGCTTCAAAAGATGGAACACAGTTGAATTTTCATTTTACCATTTCCGTGGAAATGTTCGACTTCCTAGGTTAGATATTGAAACAATGAAATATCACTTACTTTTTCTCTTAAAAATAATGGCAGAATTCACAGAATTGCTTTTATACACAATTATTTCATTTATTTTTTTTTTCGAAGATTTTCACTCAAACACTTTTGAAGTTTAAAAGAACAGTTTTGTTTTGAAATTTTCAGACTTGTCTTTCTCCGTCGTTGGGTAACCTAAAAAGTAATGTATTTATTACGTACGGGATCTGTATCTACTTAAATGTGGTCTATATCTACTTAATGTTCTCGTGAACGAAAGTATAAAATTTTCGGGGTATGAAAATTTTACAGTGAAGTATTAGAATTCAGAAAAAAGGCAAATTGTATGCGTCTGCAAATTAAAATTCTGTAATAATAATAATAATAATAATAATAATAATAATAATAATAATAATAATAATAATAATAATAATAATAATCAGCGCAGGAATAGTGGAATGGACTAAGGCAGAACTCCGCAGCATAGATCAGAAAACCAGGAAACATATGACAATAACACAAGCACTACACCCAAGAGCAAATACGGACAGACTATACATAACACGAAAGGAAGGAGGGAGAGGACTCCTAAGATAGAGGACTGCGTCAACATCGATAAACAGAGCACTGGGGCAATATTTCTGAAAACCTGTGAAGACGAGTGGCTAAAGAGTGCATGGGAAGAAGAACTAATCAAAGTAGATGAAGACCCAGAACAAATATACAGAGACAGGAGAATGACAGACAGAACAGAAGACTGCACAACAAACCAATGCACGACATACATGAGACAGACTAAAGAACTAGCCAGCGATGACAATTGCAATGGCTACAGAGGGGAGAGCTAAAGAAGGAAACTAAAGGAATGAGAACAGCGCACAAGATCAGGCCCTAAGAACCAGATATGTTCAAAGAACGATAGACGGAAATAACATCTCTCCATATGTAGGAAGTGCAATACGAAAAATGAAACCACATAAACACATAGCAAGCGAATGCCCGGCACTTGCACAAAACCAGTACAAAAGAGGCATGATTCAGTGGCAAAAGCCCTCCACTGGAGCCTGTGCAAGAAACACCAGCTACCTTGCAGTAATAAGTGGTACGAGCACCAACCTGAGGGAGTGATAGAAAACGATCAGGCAAAGATCCTCTGGGACTATGGTATCAGAACGGATAGGGTGATACGTGCAAACAGACCAGACGTGACGTTGATTGACAAAGTCAAGAAGAAAGTATCACTCATTGATGTCGCAATACCATGGGACACCAGAGTTGAAGAGAAAGAGAGGGAAAAAATGGATAAGTATCAAGATCTGAAAATAGAAATAAGAAGGATATGGGATATGCCAGTGGAAATCGTACCATAATCATAGGAGCACTAGGCACGATCCCAAGATCCCTGAAAAGGAATCTAGAAAAAATAGATGCTGAAGTAGCTCCAGGACTCATGCAGAAGAGTGTGATTCCTAGAAACGGCACACATAGTGAGAAAAGTGATGGACTCCTAAGGAGGCAGGATGCAACCCGGAACCCACACTATAAATACCACCCAGTCGAATTGGAGGACTGTGATAGAGAAAAAAAAAATAATAATAATAATGATAAATTTAAAAAACTGGTGACTTTTCATTATTACAAATTGAGGTTTTGCCTTTATGGAATATTTTAAAGAGAGTGAGGGGGAGAGCGTTTCTATACCCATTGTCACATGTCATTAGTGAACAAGACTTCATTAAATCAGCGTATAAGAATCATATGCCCTGAACGTAAGTGCTCAGATGATGAAAGCTTAGTTGTTTTTTTTTTTTTTTTTTTTTTTTTTTTACGAAGATCATCCTGATAAAGGGGGAAGAAGCCAATTAGTACTATTTCGCCTGCAGGGCGATACCTGTTTTATCCCAACATGTTTAGAGACAGGAATGAACGGCACTTAGCTTCAAACTGGAGTAATCGTTCATTAGCGTGAATTATTCACTCACGACAAAGCAATTCTTTACGCAGTCGATTGGTTGGGGTCCTGCTGTGTTCAATAAATGAACCCAAGTTTAATACAAGATATGATCTACCTTAAAATTCCTATCTATTCTTTATTTGTTTCTATATTCATTATGTACGTCTTTGTTTGTAAATAATTATTTTCGTTATATTTTTATTTCACTCTAGATAATTCTGTCCTAGGAGCGTTTCAAAGTGAATGGGCTCTTCGTTTTTCTTCATATGCCCCAGAAGGGCATTTTATATAGAAATCTGGACCGGATATTCCTGACTTTAGAGACCTAAAAGAATATTTATGTGTTCAGGTTGACATCTTCAATCTCAGATTAATTTTTGGACGCTGATTAAAATGGCTACTTGAGGGAGATTTGTACATTGGGGTAGTTAGGATCGCAGCAGACGAGGTCTTTTAGGATACTTGGAAATCTGTAAGATATACGATACCATGGTTTCACATATTAATGCTGTATCACTTGATACCTACTCTATTCTACGTTATCTTTAATAAAACTAGCTTCCATTGGCACGGGTAGCCATGCTACTCATCTGATCATGGCTTGATAAAAAAAAAGATGAAAAACAGTTGGGTTCATCATAAAGGAATTGATAAACTCACCATTAAAGTGCTGTGACAGGGAACGATCAAAGACTTCCAAAGCCTGCAGCAGAAGGGGGACGCAGTCAGGTTTTAGCATCATGTAAAGATCAGTATTCGAGGGTTTTATGAATAATGCCAGGGACCAATTCTTGCAGGCTGAAAATGCCCAGGGACCATTCTTGCAGGATGGAAATAATTCTAATAATGGCTGTTACTCGACCTAATTTGAGAAAGTTGAAACGAGGGTTCTACATTCCTAAAATGGAACAAGGTACATTATACTATTATTTTTTTTTTGAAATGAAATCTCTCCAAGTAAATGGACTTTTCACCTTTCTTTAAAATGTCTTCGCTTTATAAATGCTGTAAATAAATGAGGTTATATCCCGGGCAACACGAATACACCAAAAATTCCCTATAAAAGTTGCCCCAAAAAGTCCTGAATTCATTTCCCTCAAATACCTCCACCTTCATGGAGATGCAACCTCACATTTTCATGGACTGGTACCAGGAAAGAAATACTGTGTTCTTCCATGATCAAAGTTTAATGCTGGACTCGGAGCTAATTGAAGGATATTACTAACTGTTGGTCTGAGCTTCGTTTTAGACAAAGTTTGAGAGAAAATAAACGATTTTATTTGTTTCATCTTCATATTTTTCTTTCTTTTCATTTGCGTTTTTCCATGAGAACTTGGTCCTCTTCAGTATCTTGAGATCAAGATCTAGCATAAAGAATTAGGTTGACGCTACTTGCTATACGATATCTGACAACAGTTCCAAATTCGCTGCATCTTGCTAAAGTAGTAATTTAAATATCATTATGAAGGCTATAAAATTTCAAGTGGATTAGTACCAGCCACTTCATTTACGTTAGGACAAGAAAACCCGTCATTCTCTTGAAAAGTAGACAGATAAGGTATAAATGGACGCCATCATCTGCTGGATTCACAGAGAAAGCTCCTAGGACAAGCGAGCCCATCCTTGAAAACTTACTGTAAAACAGGAAGGATACATCCTCCCTAACCCTGAGAAAAAAAAAAAAAAACTGTAAGGAACCGTTATATCACTTTGGCCTTGGTCAGTATGTTGATGAATGTCTAACAAGAAATACCGGTCGTTCTCGCTACATAAGCCCCTGAAACCCCTGTGGGAAAGGCATCAGCCTAGCAACCTCATCCCAAAATATTTCCTGGGCGCCAGGAGGAAGCTCTTCTGTAGTGGAAAAGTCTTCAACCTCAGTCTTTTTTAAATCGCACCAGTCCATTAAATACCTTTTAAAATTACAGAACTGTAATGTATAGGTACCAGACTCTTCTAATCTTTCTAACCCTTTTGATCTTTCTTTGAACGATGTTGCATTCAGTTCCTCTGCTTCTTCCATTTTCCACTATATTTCTCTGGCGCTATCTGGTGTCCTCTGGTTGAATTATCAATAATTACGCAGCATTACAGCTGAGGGCGATGATAGACGACCAGTCTCTCCAGGGAAGTAATGAGGTCGTTTGTAATCGTTAGGACACAATGCCCAAAGGAGTTTGGCCCATTACCCTGATTGTTCACTTATCTTTCATCTACTTCTATTGGGACTCAATATTGACTCTCATCCCGTTGGTTCTGCTTTGTTTCTTCTTGGGTCACTTCTGATGTTTACGTTTTATTCCGTTTTCGTTGTATGAAAGTGAGATTTTACCCCGTTCTCGTAATGAAGGTGGCAG
>NC_087207.1:12361652-12384152 GCF_015104395.2 Macrobrachium nipponense
CCCATATTTAGTACTTGGAGAACTCTTAAAGTTCACAAATCTCACGTTTTAGCGATGCTATTCAAATAAAATTTTGAAGTTCACAAATAAACATATCTGTTGAATCTCCTGATCGTAATATCGGAATCAAATTACTTTCAAATATTCCTCGTGGTAATTTTCTATTTACCCAGCAAATACGCCTGCTAGGGAGACCTCGTTTTCTCCAATTCAGTATTTAGCTTTAAAACATCTAAGTTTTTATTATTTTTCGGATTCTTAAAACCAATCTGTGGGCTACGAAAACTTTGGAAAGATACTAACAGAGTTGGAATGGATCCGTAAAATCCTTAAAATGTAGTCCACAATCTGTCAGGGACAATAAAGTGTCTGGACTGACATTTTGTGTCCGGTACTGAATCTGACCCTCCAATTTGTGCTACAGGTTTGTTGTGTATGTGTTGTTTTTTCTCTCTCTTTCTTTTACAGCTACCGGCCATATCCCAACGTCTAGTCTTGTAACACATTTTATTTCGAATATTCGTTGTTTCGTATCAACTATTTCTTTGTCGCGCCGTAGTTGGGTAATATTTGAAATATTCACAGTACATGTGCAAACTGGAATAGTTCAGGAAGATGGCTTCAATACCTCCGTCCTTGTTATAATATTCTTTATTTCTATTATTCGTGTTGCCAATAGTTATTCCGTAGGATATTTTAGTGTTATAGTAATGACCTTTGCAATAGTGGCTGTAATTTTTGGCTCTTGATAACGCGTAACCACACTTACGGGCATTGTGTAATTATATGGATTGAATGAAGTTCTAGCCGGTTTCTGAAAGACAGTCGGCTTTGAGTTGGCAAGTGAACGATGGCTTCGGCTAGAAAGGACTTGTTGGCCGAGTCGGTACCATCACTGAATTCCTGATTTCTCCTCTGTCCACTGGTTCGAATTCACTATAGGGCGAAATTATTATCAACTAAAAAATTCCCCTTTGCTTAAAATATAGGAAAATATATTAATTCCGAGGTAGAGCGAATTGGATATTAAAGGACATTTGAAGCTTAATGCACGCATACTATATATATATATATATATATATATATATATAGATATATATATATATATATATATATATAATATATATATATATATATATATATATATATATATATATATATGTATGTATGTATATATATTATATATATATATATATATATATATATATATATATATATATATATATGTGTGTGTGTGTGTGTGTGTGTGTGTGTGTGTATGTATATATTTGTTGTGCGTGAGAACTTTCCCACTCTAACACGTGAATTATCTATCACTAATTACTACTGGGAAAAATAAAAGATCAGTTGTGGTTCCTGATAAAAACTTAGGAGGCTATATTTCCAAGACATTGACGAAGGGCTGATACACATTGGAAGAATTCCACGATATATAGATGCCATGGGACAGTAAAAACAAACTTTCTAACAGCTGAGAACTAAAAACCACACTTACCTGGTTCCATATCTCCTTGGGTCAATTACTCTGTTTGCGAACTGGATTAACCTTTCTCCGTAATATCAGAGTTCGCCCTTGAAATTTCAACATTTTACAGATTTCCTCTGAACTTAGTGGAATGGGTTTATCTAGGCCTAGACTGCCAATCATGTTGTTGCTAAAGCTTTCTCTTGTATAAAATTAGACTCAGGATGGTTCTTTCCAGTGAATGGTTAATTCAACTTATTTTTTTTTTTTTTTTTTTTTTTTGCCTTTATCCAATTGATTGTATGATTGTTTTCACTAACATTGTACAAATATTTTACTGTTGACCTCTATATCTTATACATTTTTATGGTATTATATTTATTATTACATTGTTCTTCTAGTTATTCATTGTTTTATTGTTCTTGCATGTTACATTAGATGCTATTCTATTAATGATAATAAAAAGCGACCTGCAAGCAATGAACCTATCTAAAACAGTAGTATTTACTTTTCCTAACTAGATTCACATTTCAAAACTCGCGCAGCAAGTGAAACTTGTAGTGCACTAATGATATTTTCCTTGCCGAAGCTATACAGATATCATCAGTTTCTGAAAAGCATCCAAAAGGCTAAGTTATACACGCAGTGCTGGATTTCGGTTTGTACATAATGGGTTAGCTGAGGAGAGGTTCTAAGATGAATTATTATTATTATTATTATTATTATTATTATTATTATTATTATTATTATTATTATTATTATTTATAACACTACTTAAATGAATCCTATCCATATTTAATTTAGGATAGATATATTCCATACGAAATACAGTGTAAATCGTCTTTTCTAAAAAACAAAACAAAACAAAATCTAAATGCGTAAATATGTGGTAAAAAAAAAAATAAATCCGCGTGAAAGCAGAATCGTCTCCGTGCCCTAAACGGTCAGTTTCACTTTGACGACCAGTCGTTAAATGGATTTGTTTTAATTTATGTATCTGGAATGGCCTAACTGAACGTGGAATCGCCGGCTCAAAATTTTGGATGATGAACAATGATTGACATTTATCGCCCGCTAGCGGAGGGATTTATGACGCGCAGAGAGATTTTTGCGTCTGATTTGGATGACTTTCGCGACTATAACAGCCATAAAATATTCCCCCCCTTTTCGGATGAAATGAACTCGTCTCTCTAGACGTTATGTATATATTATATAATATATTATATATATATATATATATATATATATATATAAATATATATATAATATATATTTTATATATATATAAACAAATTAAACACGATTACCGAACATGTGAAAAAAATGGGGTGGTGGGGTTAGGTCCTGAACGGTTTCGGCTTTATTGCCAAGCCATTGATGCAGGGCATTAGACATAGTGATATACATACAGATCATATACTATATATATATATAATATATATATATATAATAATATATATATATATATATATAGTATATATATATACATCATATATATATATATATATATATTATATATATTATCATATATATATATATATAATCTATATATATATATATATATATTAAATGTGACAATCTTACTGCGAGCAAATTCACGAGAATGCGGCAGCGAAAGTGAGACACAAGTAAATAAAAAAGCAAACTCATATTTTACCATCAAATTACTATTTTGCCTTCTAAAATACAAAATGATAATTCGTTAACTCAATGAATGCTTAAAAGGTTAAAAGTTGATGTTCTTCCTAATTTCCTTTATCTTTTAAATATTTCTCTTTTTATTTTCTTCCATGTGGGACAAGATGTGCTTTGGATAAAATCAGGATAAATCTTAACACTGATGCTCATCCCAAACAAATGTATGAGCATAGTATGAATGATAGTCCGTTTACCCGACATTTGCACTGCCAGTACTGCTCTGTAAGGGATACCATCAATAAATTAATTTGGTCAAATTGCAGCATTAAATTACAGTATCTAAAACACATATGTCCGTATCATATTAATACTGAAATCGCTTCTGCCATTATCAAACTTTGTCTGCATCGTTCATTTCAATACACGAGTATCACAGGTAACTTGGGTTCGGATTTCACATTCATAATAGTTAAGATATTAAATCATAGAGGCATCGTGCCGCTCGGAATTTGCTGTGGAAATTAGGAATGGGACTTGGAATGCGGGAAATATGATGAACTCTGATGCCTTATTATATATATATATATATATATATATATATATATATATATATATATATATATATATATATATTATATACATATATACATATACATATATATATAGTATATATATATATATATATATATATATATATATATATATATATATATACTATATACTATATACTATATAATTATATATCTATATATATATATATATATATATATATATATATATATATATATATATATATATATATATATATATAATATATATATATATATATATATGGTCACCAAATGATAAGTTTAGAATTATTATTATTTAAATATACCGGGAGAAAGGACCCGTAAGCATTACGGTACTGTAACTTCTCAGACAAGAGAACTAGTTGTTGAGTCCTTTGCCGACGGCAGTTAACATGAATGCTTATTTCTTCGCGAACCGAGGTAAAATCGGAGGGGAACTAAGGAAATCAGTCAGTGAGTGGGTTGGTGAGTCTCACCAGCACTCGTTAACACTCCTCAAGTAACACGTACGTTAATTCCTTCGTCGGAATTAACGGCAAGTCAGTCAGTGAGTGGGTTGGTGTGTCCTCACCAGCAATAAGCAGTACATAATCACTCCTCGAGTATCCCGTAGTCCTGCCAGTCCTCCGCCAGAAGAAACAGTAAGTCCTCGTCCTCGTCATTTTCTCTGTTGCTGGAGTATCAGATGGTTCTGGTCGTGACTCTTACCCCGTGCCCTTTGCAAGTCGTCCTACAGATAAACTTCTCATGCCAGGACAGTTAATATTTCTGGTAGCAACGTCGTTTCCCGATAGCTTTGTACGAGCACCTTTAACCCCATCACATACCATTGACATCCTACGCCTATTCCACATGAACATTCCCTTGGAAACACATATTAATGTAAGATTTGTAATGCATTTATGTTTAAACTGCTTAGCCAATTATCATATTACCCAATTATTGAAAGTATTATTATTCTGTACTATGATTCTTACAGGTTCGTATCTCCAGGTGTTAGGCTTCCTCTGCGAATAAACCTGTAATTTTAGATCCGAGTACTTTTATTTAGTTCCTCAATTTGCTCAAGTGTCTAGTAATAGTCATATATGTATCCTAATGGTAAAAACCAAGGACTTTTTTAGTGTTTACGAAGTGATCTTCAGTATTATCAGTTCTGGCTGGATGTGATGAACCTTGGAGGTAAATAATTTGGTCCTTATTTCCAAAGGAAGAATTCAGAACGTGATAATATATATATATATATATATATATATATATATATATATATATATATATATATATATATATATATATTATATATATATAATGTATCTATTAGCAACACCTAAGATTCTTGCGGATAGCTAAAACATGAAATTCATGATGAGATACTTTTGAAACAAATTTGTAAAACGTTTAATGTTCATATCCTGCCTTTATCCTTTACAGAGAGGACAGCCTCTGAAGACCTCAGATTGTGCCTTTCTATGATGTTGCCAATCCCGTTTTTCTTCTTTATGTTGCCTGGGAGCTACCAGGTAAGTCATTAGCCTCTCATATCATATCCAAATGACACAATGGATTTCCAGAAAAACATACCCGAATTTGCAGAAAATAAACCCGAATTTGCGGTAAGACATACTCGAATTTGCAGAAAAACATACCCTAATTTACAGAAAAACATACCCGAATTTGCAGAAAACATACCCGAGCTTGCAGAAAAACATACCCAAATTTGCAAAAAAACATACCCGAATTTGCAGAAAAAACATACCCTAATTTTCAGAAGAACATACCCGAATTTGCAGAAAAAACACACTCGAATTTGCAGAAAAACATACCCTAATTTGCAGAAAAACACCCGAATTTACAGAAAAACATACCTTAATTTGCACACACATTTAAACGTACATTATAGAATACATTCCAATGAAAATAGGTATAGTAGTTAGTGTCGTGGCATTCCATTCAGGTATCACGGGTTCATGTTTCCCCCAAGGCAATGAAAAATTACTGGAACCTGTATCATGATCTGCGGTGGGAGGTTGAAACCAACATTCTTTGGAAGTTTGAATTTCAAGTCAGTGGCCCCTTTGGTGTGATCGTTCCACTTGAATAGGTCTCATTTACTGTGATAATGATAACATTAGTAATGCAGATCTAGAACCCATAATAGATAATTGACAGGAGTTAGCTGATTTATATCAATCTAGCCTGATGCCAGCATGGGACCTTTTTTTATAATGAAGTTTGTTAATATATAAACAGAAGTGAGATGCTTTGTGTGAACCTCTTGTCTCTGTCCAGGCAACAGACACCTTAAGTGACAGTTTTCGAATCATTCTCGTAAAGAAAAGAATGAATCCTTCAATATCATTTATATAGTTACCGAAGGAGTAAATACTTAATTTAACCGCCAGTGGATAAAAACCCTTGGACGCACGAAGAACTGACACAGAAGTATGTCGTAAGGCATCTCCTATACTGCAGATTTCTTATGATATAATTCAGACTTTGTGAGAGAAGGACATTCAAGGATATGGCGGTATTCTCCAAATCTGCTGTAGATAAAAGAAAAGAGAGAGAGAGAGAGAGAGAGAGGAGAGAGAGAGAGAGAGAGAGAGAGAGATCTAGACAATGGCAAAGATTATTCTGCTATAAAAAAAGGGGAAGTATTTGACTGCACTAGAAGAAGATAACAACGCCATTAGCGAAATTTATCTCAGGATTCCAAGGAAACGCGAAAGAATCTTAGCCTATGAAGATGCGCTTGAGTGCTTAGATTTTGCTTGGAGGGTTTTATTTTTCACAATGCTGCGCGCCATTAACTTTGCCTGTTTATTATAAGTTAAAAATTAAATAGCAAATGCGTGGGAGTCTCTTACTATGCATTGTTTGGTATAGCTTTTCTGTAAAAGAGATATCAGTTAACTACAATAAAATAAAATTACGTTAGTTTTATATTAAGTGTCCGGAAATCCAGTTAGGAGAACTATTTGCGTGTATTCCCTCATCCATTTTCTACAGTTAATACATGCATGCATACATACATACGTACATACTTACATACATACACAGACACATACACACACTTACACACACACACACACACACACACACACACACACATATATATATAATATAATATATATATATATATATATATATAATATATATATATATTATTATGACTGGTTAAAATATTCTGTTACAACAGAATTCTATCTAATAAAACGATACCATAAAGAAGCCAAAATATACTGAGTAAGTACTTTATTTCAGACTGCTGTCTCTGACTTCAGGTAAGAAATATGGTACTTACTCCCTATGTTTTGGAGTTTTTATGGGCTCCTTTTATTAGGTATATATAATGTATTTAGTATGTGTGTGTGTGTTTCTAGTGAGAAACTAAAGTTAAATTAGTAGTCAAAAACGAAGAGACAAATATCGGAGAGTAGAATATATAAAAAAAAAAAAAAAATATTCCCATCAAGAGTAACAACTGAAAAAAAAAAACAAGCGATTTGAAAGTAGATGCAATCAGTTAAAGCTTATCAAGAATTGGTAGTTTAGCTAATAATGCATAAATAGTATATCTTTCTACGAATATGACATCGCGATCCAAATTATGTTCACCTTTTGGATATCTTTAGAAATAAAAAACGCACAAAATTGTATACAAGAATAATAAACTCATCTTTTTATTTTATTACCTAATTCTTTTAGCATCTTCTTTTTTTTTAGTTTATCCTTAGTTTAATGCTAATGACCACACGCAGTTGCCTTAGAGTTTCCTCAGTAATGCCTCTGAATTTTTCACCGTAGCCTTCATTGGGCATTCTTTGAGGTAAACGGGTCAGCCAATCAGTTGACAGGATCGAAGGGCAATTCAGTTGCAAAGAAAGTTGCTCAATACCGAACGAATTTTTGTGATGAAAGCGCGCATAACGGAATAGGGATGCGCCTCAGTAGCGTGGTCGGTTTGGTTTTGGCCTGCCACCTCGGTGGCCGCGCGTTCAATTCTCGGGCATTCCTTTGAAGGGTCAGAGATGTGTATTTCTGGTGATAGAAGTTCACTCTGAACGTTGTTCGGAAGTCGCGTAAAGCCGTTGGCCCCGTTGCTGAATAACCAATGGTTCGATGCAACGTAAAAACACCATACAAACAATAACGGAATAGGGCTCAAGTGAGAGAAACCCGGTAAATGAGAGAATAATTGTGAAATAGACGGGGGAATAACTAAAGTGTGAAGTTGAGTCAACGATTATATCAATCAATAAACGAGAACCGAAAATGAAATCAAAATAGATAACCCAAAACGGCCTGGTACCTGAATAACTCTGTATGGGGGTTAGTACCTTCAGTGCACCTCACGTGGTGCACTGTGGGCATTACTTAACGCTCTTTGCAGCATCCCTTTGGCCCCAACCTGCTACCACTTCCATTCCTTTTACAATACCTCCGTTCATATTATTCCATCTAACTTTTTACCCTCTAACAATTGTTTCATAGTACAATTGCGACTTCTTACACCTTTCAGACCTTTTTACCGCCAGTTTACCTCTCAGCGCTGAATGACCTCGCAGCTCCCAGCGTTTGGCCTTTGGGCTGAATTCTGTATTCTATTCTCAACCTGAATAACTGTCAGAAGACCAAGTTATGCTGAGCCAAGACCTATCACTCACTAACACAAAAACTAAACATTCCTCTCTCTCTCTCTCTCTCTCTCTCTCTCTCTCTCTCTCTCTCTCTCTAATCAGGGTTGAACTTGGACTTAAAGGGCATCGGGAGTGTCACCATTCATCTCGGCAACCTCAAAAACTATGGATTAGACACTATATGTCGTTTTTTGTTATTTTCATTTGTCCTATGTGACACCACTCCAGCGTGGCTGCGATTCAGCGGAAGAAACGAATACCAAAGAGGTTTCTAGAGACCGAACAGAGGATCGGAAACCATTATCTGAAGTCATTTGGGCGGAGGAGACGTTCCCTCTCTTTAATGTGACAGAGGAAAATCTGGTCATAACCGTGATAATTATTGTCGCATATGAGGTCGTTAGCCATGTTCAGTGTCACTTTGTGCGAAACTATAATCGTCCAGCAGCTGATGGGTCGTCCTGAATTTGAGGGTAATCCCGGGAAATGATTCCACTACGTGTAATTATGCACACACACACACACACACACACACACACACACACACAGAGGTGGGGGGGTTGGTGGTATAATAACTTAACTGCCGGATGAATCGAGAAAGGTTTAATTCCAATAGAATGGGAATGGATGCAACCTATGCACATCGAAAGAGCCGTATGAAAAAGGGATTTTAAAAAAAAATGGAGCCAGGTACAATAATCGCCGAAAGCAAAAAACTTTTTTTTTTTTTATTGCCGTTATGAAGCGATCATCAGCGTCAGTCGACGTCCGTCATATTAGGGAGATTAAAGTCTCCCGTTTCGGGAAATTTACTCCCGAAAGTAATAGTGATTTGCTGCCCCGTTTCATATCTCTTTTTATTACCCGAACGGTTGTTTACTCTTTTCATTTTGTTAATACGTACTGCAGTATTTGTCTCAATAAGTAAATCCAGTTACCCCCCAAAAAATGAAATAAAAAAAAGTAACACATGTCTCTTACTTTTACTAAATCCTTTATAATGGTAAGATAAAAAGATAGACATTTTATGATGAGAATATTTAGGGGAGGAAATGACAAAAAACCATAGATAACTACAAATATTGAAATGTGCGAAAACTATCTGTGTTTTATGTATCTTTCACTTTTTTGGTGGGACTATGCAGATTACGACACAAAGAACAAACTGATCAGCTTCAAAAGATGTGACACTGTTGTGACACACTTGAATTTTCATTTTGACACTTTCAAGGAGTCGGTCGACATTCCTAGGTTAGAAATGGAAACAATAAAATCTCACCAACATTTTTTCTATTTTCTGTGTTTTTAATTCGAAGATTTCGGGAGTTCTTGCATCAGATGGAAGGCACTTTTTCCCATCAAGAAGTAACAAAGATTAAAAGAACAACTTTGTTTTGGAACTAAAAAGTAATATACAATTGCACGCAGAATCTGTGGCTACCTAAGTGTTCTCGTAAATGGCACTATATACAATTTTAATGGTATGAAAAATTAAAAGCAAAATATATTTGAAATCAGAAAAAAATAAATGCAAAATGAATATAACCGTCAAATAGAATCAAAAGTTTATAAACAGTAACTGCAGAAACTCGGCGGACTTTTCTAAAAGAGAGAGAGAGAGAGAGAGAGAGAGAGATCGTTGATAGGCCTACTGCCACAGTTCATTCATTCATGAACTTGACTTAAGTCATCATATAAAAATCCTAACTTTGATGTACTGTTTTGTGTTCAAATGATTAGGGCTACGTGTTTCACAAAGAACATCTTGATAAAGGGGAAGTAAATTTATATTGTTTACCTGCTCTGCTATATTTTTTTTATATAATTAGGGAAATGAGGTTCATTAGCATGACCTTTTTATTCCGTCAAAGTAGTTCTATACACTTTTGATTGAATGTGTTCATTCTGAGTTCAATAAATGTTCTTGAATTTAATACAATATAAGATCTACATTAAAGTTCAATTTATTCATTATTTATGCATATATTTGTTATGTACTTTGTTTATAGATGATATTATCTTACCTATATTCATTTAAGAACGTTTAGATTCTAGAATGTCAATCTCCAATGCAAGAGTAATTTTTAGACACTGATGGAATGGCTATTTGAGAAAGATAGGTATTCCTAGGATCATAGCAGACGAGATCTTTTAGGAAATCTGTAAGATATGCGATACTATATGGTCTAACACATTAATATTGCTTCTGTTATGTTTTACCTTTTTTTTAACAAAGGTAGCTTCCATTGGCGCGGGTAGCCTATTCTACTCATCCGATCAAGGTTTGATATACAGAAACGATGATAAAGGGTTGGGTTCATCATAAAGGAATCGATAAACTCGCCATTAATGTGTTGGGACAGGGAACGGTGAAAGAATTGTCAAAGCCTGTTGCAGAAAGGGGAGGAAGTCAGGTTTTAGCATCAAGTGAAGATCAGTATTCGAGGGTTATATGAATAAGGCAAGGGACCATTCTTGCAGGCTGAAAAAGCCTCTTAATAATGACTGTTACGCAAACTAATTTGAGAAAGTTGAAACGAGGGTTCTACATTCCAGAAATGGAATGTACAAGTAAGCTGACTTTTCGCTTTTCTTTAAAATGTCTGCGCTTTATAAATGCTGTCGATAAATGAGGTTATATCCCGGATAACACGAATACCCAGAAAATCCCTTCAAAAGTTGCCCCCAAATGAGTCCCATAATTAATTTAACCTCAAATACCTCCACCTCCATGGAGATGCAATAACACCTTTTTTGTGCCCTGATACCAGGAAAGAAATACTGTGGATTTGCGGTGATTAAACTTTAATGTTGGACTCGGAGCTAATTGCAGGCTATAATTATCCTTGGCTGAGCTTCATTGCAGATGAAGTTAGAGATGAAGTAGACGACTGAGGTTGCTTAAATTTCATTCGCTTCATTTATGCCTTTCATGAGAACTTGCTGCGAGGTCATTCAAACCGAAAGGGAAATTGAAATTAAGGAAATTTGAAAGGTGTCACAGGAGGAAAACCTTTATAGCACTTGCATTCTGAAATAATTTGTCGGTGAGGGTGGACAGTAAGAGGGAAGAAAGAGAATATGAATGGAGGTACAGTAAAAGGAATGAAATGGGTTGCAGTTAGGGGCCGCAGGGACACTGCAAAGAACCTTAAGTAGTCCTATCCATGTATGGGGAATATTTCCATTAGTATTATATGATAACAACTTGACAAAAATAAACATCAATTTCTCTTATTATTATCCGCTATAAAAGATCAATGCAATGCTGTACAAAGTAAGGTTTAGTAACTGTATTCTTAACGCTTATAAGGAATTGTTCTATTTATTTGCGTGGAACAGAGATTTTTTAATTTGCGTTTATGAAACAGGAGAAGTATATCAACTGCCAGAGCGTTGGAGAGTGAGATAGAGATGTATAATCATATAAAAATCATTTATAGAACAAATATCTGTAAAATAAGTAAGCTATACGGAAATCACTAGCAAAATCGGCAGTCCCCATCATCTCGTAGTGATGCTTTCATCGCATGCACGCTGCACAACATCTCTAAATCACAACATCAATGGGACTGACGGATCGCATTCGTCGATGCTTCATGGAAAGCTCTTCTACAAGCCTCTCTCTCTCTCTCTCTCTCTCTCTCTCTCTCTCTCTCTCTCTCTCTCTCTCTCTCTGTGAATGCTTTAAGGGGTAATCAGTTTGTTGGGCAAAAGAATTTTAATACCCAGGATAAAACGGTTAATGCGTCGATAAAATGTAAGTTATAAAGGAGCTCACTTGCTTTTTGAATTTTTAGTGTCTGTACTCTCTCTCTCTCTCCTCTCTCTCTCTCTCTTATATATATATATATATATATATATATATATATATATATATAGATATAGGTAAATATATATATATATATATATATATATACATACACACACGCCGCCCGTGTTTGTGCGAATGTGCATCTGTGGATCTGTAGTTTTGAACTACCAGCACCTTTATTCTAGATGGCTTCCTGCATCATTGTTTTTTCATATTTGTTGCAAAACTGAGCCTGAGAAAAAGGATTGTGTTATTTACTCTGTAATGTTATATCTGCCAAATGAAAACACACTCGTATCATGATGATAAAATTCATTCGAAATATATATAATTTTTCAGATTTTAGGAGTTCTAAAGGCAAATGATAAATATGAAATTATTATTATTTTATTATTATTATTATTATTATTATTATTTATTATTATTATTATTATTATTATTATTATTATTATTATTAATGCCTACTTCAGTATCGTTATCCTTGTAGGGATTCTTCTCTATTTTCCGAATAGCGGCTTTTTCCGTGCTACTTAAACAGGCTAGTAGAGCGCCTAAAGAGGTCATGATCAAATACAGTCATCAAAGTCATTAACGATTTTCTCTCTCTCTCATTAATGACTCTGATCAATATGATGTCATAGTTTATCTGTAAAATTCAAATATATACACCGATTTTGACTGTATTTGATAATGACCTCTATAGGCGCTCTACTAGCCTGTTTAAGTAGCACGGAAAAAGCCGCTATTCGCAAAATAGAGAAGAATCTCTACAAGAGTAACGCTGCTGAAGTAGCCATTACTTTTCATAAAGTATGCTTGAGAGTGAGTCTGTTTCCTAAGTACAATATTATTATTATTATTATTATTATTATTATTATTATTATTATTATTATTATTATTATTATTATTATTATTATTATTATTATGTAATCAAAACTGATACCTACATCAGCATATTCAAGTTTATATTTCGCTATGCGTTAGATTCACAAACAAAGGATACGAACAAGTCATTCATCATTTTATCTCTGCTGTTTGTTGTTGTTTGTGGCAACCATTCATTCACAAACAAAGGATACGAACAAACCATTAAACATTTTATATCGTTCTTTGTTGTTTGTGGTATCCAATCATTCACAAAGGATGCGAACAAACCATTAAACATTTTATCTCTGTTGTTTGTTGTTGTTTGTGGCAACCATTCATTCACAAACAAAGAATACGAACAAACCATTAAACATTTTACCTCTGTTCTTTGTTGTTTGTGGTAACCATTCTTTCACAAATAAAGGATACAAACAAATCATTAAACATTTAATCTCTGCTGTTTTTTGTTTGTGGCAACCATTCATTGAGCGCAAGGACGAAACAATGAATAGGCTTTTGTAACCTCACTTTGTAGCAGCAAAAATGAAACAGAAAACTACCCGAACGTGTTCGTACTCCGCTTAATGAGGTCAATATTGGTCAATTCCCGAGAGATTTATGTCTCTCAGTGAAGAAAACAGTAAGACAAATAGAGAAGTACACGCAAAATCCGCTCTGCCGGTATAGCCATTATTTTTAACGATCCTGTTGCAGAGGTCGTCTTCCCATTTTTTCCTCTTCTTCTTCTTCTTCTTCTTCTTCTTCTTCTTCTTATTATTATTATTATTATTATTATTATTATTATTATTATTATTATTATTGTTATTATTATTATTATTATTATTATTACGGGAGAAATATTCCATTCCCTTACTTGTTCATTGAATGTAATATTATAAACTCAAATACTCTGATAACCGGAAGAACTGCCAGAACAAATAATAATAATAATAATAAATATAGCAGCAAGAGTCTTAAATGAAGAAACAAATACACAGTTATGTAATATGTACAAATATTTCAAGATAAGTCTGTACAGAGAGGTTTCTGGAAAGTGTTCGATTTCGCTTTTCAATCTTGGAATCGGTTGGGGATCGAACCGATTCCCGAAATCTCTCTGTACAGATTCATTTTAAATATATACCTGTACATAACTCTGGATTTGTTTCTCCAGTTCAAGACTCTTTCTATTTATTATTATTATTATCATTATTATTATTATTATATTAATTATTATTATTATTATTATTATTATTATTATTATTATTATTATTATTATTATTATTACTTATTTATTTATTTTTTTTTTTTTTTTTTTTTTTTTATATTTTTTTTTTTTTTTTTTTTTTTTTTTTTTTTTTTTTTTTACTCTATCACAGTCCTCCAATTCGACTGGGTGGTATTTATAGTGTGGGGTTCCGGGTTGCATCCTGCCTCCTTAGGAGTCCATCACTCTTCTTACTATGTGTGCTGTTTCTAGGATCACACTCTTCTGCATGAGTCCTGGAGCTACTTCAGCCTCTAGTTTTTCTAGATTCCTTTTCAGAGATCTTGGATCGTGCCTAGTGCTCCTATGATTATGGGTACGATTTCCACTGGCATATCCCATATCCTTCTTATTTCTATTTTCAGATCTTGATACTTATCCATTTTTTTCCCTCTCTTTCTCTTCACTCTGGTGTCCCATGGTATTGCGACATCAATGAGTGATACTTTCTTCTTGACTTTGTCAATCAACGTCACGTCCGGTCTGTTTGCACGTATCACCCTATCCGTTCTGATACATAGTCCCAGAGGATCTTTGCCTGATCGTTTTCTATCACTCCCTCAGGTTGGTGCTCGTACCACTTATTACTGCAAGGTAGCTGATGTTTCTTGCACAGGCTCCAGTGGAGGGCTTTTGCCACTGAATCATGCCTCTTTTTGTACTGGTTCTGTGCAAGTGCCGAGCATTCGCTTGCTATGTGGTTTATGGTTTCATTTTTCGTATTGCACTTCCTACATATGGGAGAGTGTTATTTCCGTCTATCGTTCTTTGAACATATCTGGTTCTTAGGGCCTGATCTTGTGCCGCTGTTATCACTCCTTCAGTTTCCTTCTTTAGCTCTCCCCTCTGTAGCCATTGCCAATTGTCATCGCTGGCTAGTTCTTTAGTCTGTCTCATGTATTGTCCGTGCATTGGTTTGTTGTGCCAGTCCTCTGTTCTGTCTGGCTTTCTCCTGTCTCTGTATATTTCTGGGTCTTCGTCTACTTTTATTAGTCCTTCTTCCCATGCACTCTTTAGCCACTTGTCTTCACTGGTTTTCAGATATTGCCCCAGTGCTCTGTTTCTCAATGTTGACGCAGTCCTCTATACTTCGTAGTCCTCTCCCTCCCTCCTTCCTTTCGTGTTATGTATAGTCTGTCCGTATTTGCTCTTGGGTGTAGTGCTTTGTGTATTGTCATATGTTTCCTGGTTTTCTGATCTATGCTGCGGAGTTCTGCCTTCGTCCATTCCACTATTCCTGCGCTGTATCTGATTACTGGCACTGCACTGCCCATGTTTTTTTTATGGCTTTTTATCATATTTCCGGCGTGGTTGAGTTTTGACTTGAGTATCGCCTTGAGTCTCTGCATATATTCTTTCCTGATCGTGTCCTTCATCTCTTGGTGTTTTATATCCCCTCCTTCCATTATTCCCAGGTATTTTGTATCCTGTCTCATCTATGTGTTTGATGTTGCTCCCCATCTGGTACCCCCCCCAGCTTTATCCCTTCAGTTCTCGTTACTTTGGCCTTTTTGTATGTTGACTAAGGCGGATTTTTCTATCCAAACTCCATCCTGATGTCCCGAGTACAATCCTTACAGTCTGAATTAGGGTATCTATTTCCTTGATTGCTCTTACCATACAGCTTGATGTCGTCCATGAACATCAGATGGTTGATTCTGTTGCCTATTTTCTTGAGTTGGTACCCGGCATCCATCTTCTGTAGTACTTTTGTCATGGGAATCATGGCTACTACGAAGTAGTGTGGGGACAGTGAGTCGCCCTGGAAGATCCCTCTCCTGATTATTATTATTATTATTATTTATTATTATTATTATTATTATTATTATTATTATTATTATTATTGTTATTATTATTATTATTATTCTTATTAGTTATTAATACATACGTAGCCCAAAACAAAGAGTTCGCCATTTATCTGACCAACAATTCCAGAGGATAAGTCGCCACCCAGTTGATGACAAGGAAGGAAATAATAACAATAAATTCCAATTCAGCAACAACCGTACCGAGCAATGAATGAGGCACTTGGGGTTAAACGGCTTTTCGCTTAAAACGATTCAATGGGAAATCGTCTCGAAATTGTACACAAAATATGTAAGACCTACAACCCCACAGAGGTAGGGAGGCTTCTGTGTTGCTTTCATGAATCACACTGAAGGGCTGAGTGATTGATGCAGAGACTGGGTAAAAAGCAGGTGCCAATAATGATCATCACGACTCCGTTGACTTTTTAGCATATGGATGTTAAACATTGTTAATAGAAGGAGGATTATTTTTAATACACTATCAATTTCCTACTATTGTTCTCCCCCCGCCCCCCCTACCCCCCGTCTCTCTCTCTCTCTCTCTCTCTCTCTCTCTCTCTTTTCTCTCTCTCTCTCTCTCTCTCTCATAGGCTGGTTGTGGTAGTTTTAACTCATAACCGGACGATCAATGTTCGGATATCGCATCAGAGAGAAAGACCATATTCACAATAAAAAGCACAACAAAGAATTCTTTCTGTTCTATCATTAACTCTCTCTCTCTCTCTCTCATCTCTCTCTCTCTCTCTCTCTCTCTCTCTCTCTCTCTCTCTCTCTTTCTTTCTTTCTACCGTTTGAATGTATTATTGTTTATTCTTCTCTCATTTTTGAGGCACAAGAAACATTAGGTACAAAGCAGTATGATGGACACCACAAAAACACAATTGATTATTTTTGCTAATGACGAAATATCATAATCGTGAGGTCCCATGAGTGTTCCTGATTTTCAGTTCTCTTGAAATCGGTTGAATTTTAAGTAACTTACTGATCATGGTAATTGCATATATACAGCCATACGCACGTACACACGCACATGCTATTGTGTTGGTGAAAAGTCCAGCCCCTTAAATTGGGAATTAGCGATGACATATCCAATTTCAGAAGGAATTGTCAGTGATGATATTTAATTTCCTTTTAACTAATTGGTCGTGACGTGGAATGAAATTTATTTACCAGTTTCGTATCTCGCTCATTTTATTTTGGTGGTCGCTGGCTATAATGATTGCATCTGACAGTTAATTGTCTTTTCCATTGGAGAGTTATTATCGTCCTTCAGCATATTGTTTTTTTATCTAGATATTAATTTCTTTGGCAAATGTTCTTTGTTCGCTTATATCTGTATTTCCCCTTTTTCTTAGTTATTGACGTTCTGTGATATAGTAGTTTTTTAGGATATTTTTTTGGCCCTTTATTCTTGTGCTGTTTGACTATTTACTTTTATTAAATAATAATAATAATAATATAGAAGAAGATTGGTCAACATCTGGAATGAGAGGAATAACACCCCCCAAACAGAGCAGAGGCTGGCAGACCAAGTAAGGAACATAAAGAAAAATAACTGGCTCTCCCCAACAGAAAGAGAAGAACTGGAAAGGGAAATGTCACACGACAACGAATTACACGAAGACGAACTGAGAGACGATGCCAACAGAAACGACAGGGAGGATGAGTATCAAACAACGACACACGAAGAAAACGACGACGACGAAGTAACAGAGAGGACGGAATGGGTAGAAAAGATTAGACAATGGATGGAGCCAGATACAGAGAGAACAAAGATCCCCTCCATGAAAGCCTACAACACCAAGAAATTAAGGGAGAAAACAAGTGAGGTCAATGAAATAATGGGCATAATACACACCACCAGTATCACAGAAACAAATAACTTGACATATGCAGGAGCAAGATTAGTAGCAGAACTGATGGGGATTCGAACAACAACACCACCGTCACAACCAACCCAACAAACCAAAACAGCAACCTCCTTGGAAAAGGGCGCCTGGAAAAGCAAATCATGGTGATGAGATCTGACTTGAGTAAACTGAAAGAGATGGCAGAAAAAAGGGCTAAGAAGCAAGAAAACAAGGGAGGAACTCAACGAGATATACAAAGTACAAGAGAGGAGATTAAACAACACAATAGAAGATGTAAAACAGAGGCTTAAGGCCAAAGCACACAAGATCCAACGGTACATGAACAGGAATAAGGGATACCAACAGAACAAACTATTCGGCACCAACCAGAAAAGACTATACAGCCAACTAAGAGGGGAAGACAACCACCCAGATATTCCTGAAGCCGAACCAAGTAAGAGACTCTGGGAAAACATATGGAGCAATCCGGTATCACACAACAAACATGCAACATGGCTCCAGGAAGTCAAGGAAGAAGAAACAGGGAGAATAAAACAAAGATTCACAGAGATCACGACAGACACAGTCAGACACCAACTAAAGAAAATGCCAAACTGGAAAGCCCCAGGTCCCGATGAAGTCCATGGATACTGGCTCAAAAACTTCAAGGCCCTACACCCACGAATAGCAGAACAACTCCAGCATTGTATCTCAAATCACCAAGCACCCAAATGGATGACAACAGGAAGAACATCCTTAGTACAAAAAGACAAGAGTAAGGGAAATATAGCCAGTTACTACAGGCCTATCACCTGCCTACCAATAATGTGGAAGTTACTAACAGGTATCATCAGTGAAAGGCTATACAAACTACCTAGAGGAGACAAACACCATCCCCCACCAACAGAAAGGCTGCAGAAGGAAGTGTAGGGGCACAAAAGACCAGCTCCTGATAGACAAAATGGTAATGAAGAACAGTAGGAGAAGGAAAACCAACCTAAGCATGGCATGGATAGACTATAAGAAAGCCTTCGACATGATACCACACACATGGCTAATAGAATGCCTGAAAATATATGGGGCAGAGGAAAATACCATCAGCTTCCTCAAAAATACAATGCGCAACTGGAATACAATACTTACAAGCTCTGGAATAAGACTAGCAGAGGTTAATATCAGGAGAGGGATCTTCCAGGTCGACTCACTGTCCCCACTACTCTTCGTAGTAGCCATGATTCCCATGACAAAAGTACTACAGAAGATGGATGCCGGGTACCAACTCAAGAAAAGAGGCAACAAAATCAACCATCTGATGTTCATGGACGACATCAAGCTGTATGGTAAGAGCACCAAGGAAATAGATACCCTAATCCAGGGTATGGATTGTATCTGGGGACATCAGGATGGAGTTTGGAATAGAAAAATCCGCCTTAGTCAACATACAAAAAGGCAAAGTAACGAGAACTGAAGGGATAAAGCTACCAGATGGGAGCAACATCAAGCACATAGATGAGACAGGATATAAATACCTGGGAATAATGGAAGGAGGAGATATAAAACACCAAGAGATGAAGGACACGATCAGGAAAGAATATATGCAGAGACTCAAGGCGATACTCAAGGTCAAAACTCAACGCCGGAAATATGATAAAAGCCATAAACACATGGGCATGCCAGTAATCAGATACAGCGCAGGAATAGTGGAATGGACGAAGGCAGAAACCCGCATCATAGATCAGAAAACCAGAAACAAATTGGACAATACACAAAGCACTAACACCCAAGAGCAAATACGGACAGACTATACATAACACGAAAGGAAGGAGGGAGAGGACTACTAAGTATAGAGGACTGCGTCAACACTGAGAACGGAGACCTGGGCAATAATCTGAAAACCATTGAAGACGATTGGCTAAAGAGTGCATGGAAGAAGGACTAATAAATAAAAAGTTAGACGAAGACCCAGAAATATACAGAGACAGGAGAAAGACAGAAAGACCCAGGACTGGCACAACAAACCAATGCACGGACAATACATGAGACAGACTAAAGAACTAGCCACGATGACAATTGGCAATGGCTACAGAGGGGAGAGCTAAAGAAGGAAACTGAAGGAATGATAACAGCGGCACAAGATCAGGCCTAAGAACCAGATATGTTCAAAGTACGATAGACGGAAATAACATCTCTCCCATATGTAGGAAGTGCAATACGAAAAATGAAACCATAAGCCACATAGCAAGTGAATGCCCGGCACTTGCACAGAACCAGTACAAAAAAGAGGCATGATTCAGTAGCAAAAGCCCTCCACTGGAGCCTGTGCAAGAAACATCAGCTACCTTGCAGTAATAAGTGGTACGAGCACCAACCTGAAGGAGTGATAGAAAACGATCAGGCAAAGATCCTCTCGGACTAGGTATCAGAACGGATAGGGTTGATACGTGCAAACAGACCAGACGACGTTGATTGACAAAGTCAAGAAGAAAGTATCACTCATTGATGTCCCCAATACCATGGGACACCAAGTTGAAGAGAAAGAGAGGGAAAAAATGGATAAGTATCAAGATCTGAAAATAGAAATAAGAAGGATATGGGATATGCCAGTGGAAATCGTACCCATAATCATAGGAGCACTAGGCACGATCCCAAGATCCCTGAAAAGGAATCTAGAAAAACTAGAGGCTGAAGTAGTTTTCCAGGACTCATGCAGAAAGAGTGATCCTAGCAAACGGCACACATAGTAAGAAAATGATGGACTCCTAAGGAGGGGGCAGGATGCAACCCGGAACCCACACTATAAATACCACCCAGTCGAATTGGAGGACTGTGATAGAGCAATATAATAATAATAATAATAATAATGATAATAATAATAATGATAATAATATCTATCGGTTCTGACGATCAAATATACCATTCGACACTGTCATTCCATACATTAGCAATCTACGGGCATAACCAGCCCCGTTTCACGGGCAAAACCAGCTCTGTTTCAGGTAATCCATTCTCACCCACACCCCCTTCGGAGGGGTTAAGGAAGGTAGGAGGAAACCCGATTATAAACCATTTCAGGGGTCCCCACTATAACTCTGCCAAGTTTCATGCCCATCGGACCAGCCGTTTGGCCGTGATTGAATGACAGACGGACGGACAGACATAACGCCCATTATAGTAAGATTAGTTCCACTTATGTTTAAGAAACTACAGCAGAAGAATCCTTGAGAACATTCGTGAAAGTGTTTTGAAATCTTAAAAATAATATGCTAAATTTCGGCTTTTAGATCAAATGCATGTAATTTTCCTGTTAAACTTCGAGAATATTCTTCATATTCTCCCTCTCATAACTACTGGAATAGACATTTATCTATGTCATACACATGGAAGTAGAATATACGTTTTTCGTCTTAACGCTTCTTAAGAGGAAATAATTTGTGAATATAACCATCCACAAATGCAAAAATGAACGTTTTCAACTATATTGAAAGACTTAACCCTTTTGCTGTGAAATATACTGTAAACGAAATCTTTTATGATCGGAAAATAATTAGAATCTAAAGGAGTCGTAGTTCATTTGCTTCTGCTCGAGATTAGATCCTTGGGACCCGCGGTCAAAAAGAGCGATAAAAACGGAAGCGCTTGTCATGGCCAATTCTGATGACGTCATCTTATATCAAGTTAAATAAAATTTTAACAAGACTACTCTGACAGAGCAGAATTCAAAAGAATCTACGGCATTGAGATAAAGGGATGAAGATTTTTTTTTCTTTTTTCGTACGACTATCATGTGTGAGGTTCATTATTACAAATGAGAAATTTAGCAGTGGCTTCGCAGAACTGAATTTCCGTGAAAGAGACGTACACAGTGTGTGTGTGTGTGTGTATGTTTGTGTATGTGAGAGAAAGAGAAAGTGCACGTAGAGTCTTTGAAAATTACTAAGACATTTCGTTAAAGGAATAAATACAGGAATTTGATGATGTTTTATAGGAAGTAGGTATACACACATTTAATCTTACCTTGCAAAGAGAGAGAGAGAGAGAGAGAGAGAGAGAGAGAGAGAGAGAGAGAGAGAGAGAGAGAGAGAGAGAGAAATTCTCTGAATTGAAGGTTTGGAAGTATCGAATTATCTTTCTGGTAACCTAAGCTGGCTCACCGAGAGTGAGAAAGGATAATTCCTGTTTAGGTTAATCTTTGGCAACGTGGGAAAAATCATGAGCTGTAAAATAAAACATAGAGATATGTAGAGTATTGCTTAACTGCGGTAAAGACTAGCCAAAAACAATAAAAAAAATGCTGCTAATTACTCACTGACCAATGAAACGTCAAAGACCAAGTCATAATAGAGGGCAAAAGGGGTCAACTAAAAAAAGGACCGATGAGTAACTATGCTCCGATTGCAAAGGTCTCGTCACGCCATAAAACGGGAATAAAAACGTAATGTAAACATCACCTAATTTTTCCTGCGGTAGTAACATAGCGAACAACATTCCCTAGCAAAAGCGAGAGTGATTAATCGGTAGTAAAAGTTCCGATAATTACGGGAAACGAGTCTTAATTAAATGAGCCACGAACATTGGTGGA
>NC_087207.1:12394152-12426568 GCF_015104395.2 Macrobrachium nipponense
CTCTCTCTCTCTCTCTCTCTCTTATATGCTCCATTAAGGCGATGATCATATCCTCTGGAGACCATCATTCCATCATAAACCTTAATTTGAGGAGGCAAAGGAAGCCAAATTGTCGAAGACTTTTTGGAAACTTCTTTCATTTCAAGATTTTTTTTTAACATGTCCTTGGGTATTTTAAAGCGTCCTTTAAAGGTGAAATGTCAGTAGCTGATGAAGTTGCTTCGCACAGTGAATTTGATAAAAATAGGTATTATTTTGATACGTAAATTTCGCATCGAAAAGTAATTTTCTTTGTAAACTGTAACGGACGCCAAAATTATATGTTGAGATCGCTACTTTTCCTACAAGGATTACAAGGACAACGACATCGAGTCGTTGACAGTTACCAAAAGACTTCCTACATCCTGCGTCCTTGTTGTTTTCTGGTCATAAACTAAGTGACAGTTCGCCTTTTCTCCTCATCTTATTTTGCAAAGTAAATTCCAGCAAGCAGGATAAACTCTTATCCAAAGTTTGTGATTTTCAATATTGAAAGTTTTAGAATAATCGATCCCTTATTTAATTACTGGGTATTTTACCGATGTGTGTTGGGTATTATTACAGTTCCAACCATTATGGGAAATCTATATCAATATTTTTCCCGAGTAAAGCACGTGATAACAAAACACTTCTCAATACATTATTGTCGCTAATGCATACTTAGAGAAAACAAATATTTGAGGTATTGTAGGTCTTGACTTTTTCTAAGTTCAGTGTATATTTTTCCATGGGCACGGGAACGGGAGGTAGCTCTTGTTAGTTTGTATACCTGTTTTCACCTTTCTTGGCTATTTTTTCACATCTTATAAATTTATGGGGCTTTTGAATAGTTTGTATTGTTTTTAACTATTTTCATTTTTGTAACTACGGTACGGTATTTGTTTGGAGGAGAGGGTGAGGGAGGATTATAGAATTTGCAGTGTAAATAATTAGAAGCTAAAGGTCTCTCCATTCGGGAATTAAGTTACATCAGTGTACCCTAAGCAGTTTTCTGTAGCTCAAATTATTATTTTCTAAGAGTAGGCTCCTCGGTACATCTAGGGTACCTATCCGCGGCAGCCCAGACTACGGCAGTTGCGGTTTTTCTATGCAGTTTTACCTACTGAACAGGAATTTTAAGTAGTATTTATTCGGACGACTGTAATTAACCCCCAAGGGCCAGTACTAAAGGTAATACTTCAGAAGCACTCCGCACTGGATATTAAAATAAATAATCACCTACATGGAAAGAGCATGTGAAAAGCAATATAAAAAGTAGTCATTATATGAGAGATTGAACGGGGTGGAATTAAATGAGCTTGATAAGTTTTTACCTCGAATTTTTCCTAGATCGGGAGAGGTGTTTCCTCTACGGTAATGTTTACTTTAATGATCCCTCTAACTTACTTTCTTATGCAAACAAAAGCAGTTCCAGTTACTCATTGTTGCCTGAGAGTTGTGACATCGTTATGACGTCATGGGTTTCATAACCAATTACGAACGACTTTAGTCGAAAACTACGTTTCACTAGCATTTCAGCGGAGTAATAAAGATACCTGTCCAGTGTCCACTGGTATCCTTGTTTGACTGAATACTTGATTAATGAAGCAAAAACCGGCATTTTGTCTTCCTGTAGCTATGGCAGAGGCAGTGGCTGGCCCTTCTGGCATTAATTTTGGCAGACCTTCGATTTCTACCGATTGTTGGCAGACCTTCGATTTCTACCGATTGTTTGCAGCGCAATGTGGGTTACGGTGAATTTTTTCATTATTTGTCTAGTGGTGGTAAAGAAGTTGTGATTGAATATGCTCAAAGACATAATTTAATTCTAAAGCAAAAAAACTGTGACTGTTGTGGAGCTATTTGTCGGATCGACTACAACAGGAACGCCTTTAGGTGTGATCTGCCACGGTAAGTAGCCTTACTGTAACCCGTGGCTAGCGCGCGCAGCACAACATTACCTCTTGCCAGTACATGCCATGCTTGCCAAGAATCTTTAACTATGCGGATAAGGCGCGAAGCGCCGTTCCGCCATGGCCTTACTGACAGCACACACAAATCGATCGTCGCGGATATGTAGTCGCTCCCTACTTTGTTTGTTGTTGTTTTGGTATCGCCGCCATATTGGTTTTGGTGTTCTTCCGCCGATTTCGGTCAGCGGTCGAGTCGCCATGCTTAGTACTGGCCCTTGGGGGTTAATTACAGTCGTCCGAATAAATATTACTTTAAATTCTTGTTCAGTGGGTAAAATAACATAGGAAAACGTCAATTGCCATAGTCTAGGCCACCGCGGATTGCTTCTGTAGAAATACCGGCTCCTTCGTTCAAAGGGTTTTTTACAGTTTTTTTAATTCTGCAGAATAGTTCTGCACTGACTGCAAGAAACGTAACCGCGGATACGACATCCACTAGGGATTGGGCGCCCAATGTATTTCGCCGTGTTTAGTACTGGCCCCCTTGGAGTTAATTACAGTCGTCTGAATAAATATTACTTAAAATTCTTGTTCAGGAGGTAAAACTGCATAGAAAAACCGCAACTGCCATAGTCTAGGCCGCCGCGGAATAGTACCCTAAATCTACATTTTTTTTTGCTCGTTGATAAGATAAGCGTTTATGTAGAGGCTGAAGATTGAATGTTAACTTCAATTGTACCACATAGGCATTTCTAGGTGGGGCATAAATGTTTTGTTAATCATAGATTTTGGAATTTTGTATCTATAAGGCGCAAGTCTGAGTGAGGCCAACTAAGTGGGGTAATTTTATATCTAACTTGAGTTAAGAGATTGCTTTGTATTTTGGAATTTTCTTAGGTAAGTTACCCATAAGATGTCGGTTCATTCTTGGAGTTTGGATACATAGTAATGAAACTTCTGAACTTTTGAATGGTGCTATTCTTAGCAAATGATTTGTCATGTTTGAAAGTCCTATTTTTGTAATACCCTTATTTTCACTTATCTTTTTAACCTTAATTACTTCATAGAAGGATGTTTCAGACTAATTCATACACCACATTTAGATTAAAGTTATCAGAAGTATGAAGTGTGGAGGTCATAGGCAGACAAGCAGTTATTGGTGGAGATTGTGGCCCACAAACGCGCCCGGGGGAACATTGCCTCATAAGAGGTAAGAGTGGTAGGAGAACTTAGGTTATTTTAGTATAAAGTTCTAGAGACTGAAGCTCTTCTAGATCACATGGTTGGGATTAAGCACGCTTGTTCCTTTCTAGAATGGGGTTTCTTCCCTTTTGGTAGTTCATTATAGCCTTGGTATCATATTGACAGCAAACTTTTAGCTTAGAGCCATTTTTTTAATCTCATTTGTAGGAGGGAGGAAATCTGAAGTTTTCATCGATTGTGATAAGGGTATTTGAGTGAGTTTCTTGGTTGCTTTCATTGGATCAAAGATAAACGCTAGCTAGAAATCAAGGAGTGCTTATCTTGACTTGTTCAAACTAGAGAGTGCTTATCTTGACTTGTTCAAACTAGGGAGTGCTTATCTTGACTTGTTCAAACTAGGGAGTGCTTATCTTGACTTGTTCAAACTAGGGAGCATTTATCTTGTCTTGACTTGCTCATACTAGGGAGTGAGTATCTTGACTTGCTCATATTAGGGACTGCTTATCTTGTCTTGACTTGCTTATATTAGGAAGTTCTTATCTTGACTTGTTCAAATTAGGGAGTGCTCAAATTAGGGAGTGCTCATATTAGTGAGTGCTCATCTTGACTTGCTTACATAAGGGAGTGCTCATCTTGACTTGCTCAAACATGGGAGTGCTCATCTTGACTTGCTTAAATTAGGGAGTGCTTATCTTGACTTGCTCAAATTAGGGAGTGCTTATCTTGACTTGCTCAAATTAGGGAGTGCTTATCTTGACTTGCTCAAATTAGGGAGTGCTTATCTTGACTTGCTCAAATTAGGGAGTGCTTATCTTGACTTGCTCAAATTAGGGGGTGCTAATCTTGACTTGCTCAAATTAGGGGGTGCTAATCTTGACTTGCTCATATTAGGGAGTGTGTATCGTGACTTGCTCTTATTAGGGAGTGTTTATCTTGTCTTGACTTGCTCCTATTAGCGAATGCTTATCTTGTCTGGCTCATATTAGGAAGTGCTTATCTTAGCTGGCTCACATTAGGGAGTGCTTATCTTGGCAGGCTCACATTAGGGAGTGCTTATCTTGGCTGTCTCACATTAGGGAGTGCTTGTCTTGGCTGTCTCACATTAGGGAGTGCTTATCTTGGCTGTCTCACATTAGGGAGTGCTTATCTTGGCTGTCTCACATTAGGGAGTGCTTGTCTTGGCTGGTCTCACATTAGGGGTGCTTCTCTTGCTGTCTCAACATTACAGGGGTGCTTATCTTGGCTGTCTCACCATTAGGGAGTTCTTTATCTTGCTGTCTCACATTAGGGAGTGCTTATCTTGGCTGTCTCACATTAGGGAGTGCTTATCTTGGCTGGCTCATATTAGGGAGTGCTTATCTTGACTTGCTCAGATTGAACCAGAACTGGAGTGTAAAAAATGAGGATGTAGTGCCTCAGCGCTAAACCTGTTACACATGAGTAAAGTTTATCGCAGAAGGAGGGAGATTTTACTGCTGAATTTATTTTACTTTATATGCCGAAGATGTGAAATTTAAAGTCTGTATTCCAAAAGCTGTCATTTTCTTTGCCAGATTGGAGTGACTTTTCACGTTATACACTATTCTTATTGAGGGGAAGATGCGGGAGAAAGGACCAATGCATCAAGTACCCTTTATTGTACTGTTTACCAATTCGGACCCACCGTGGATGGAACAACAGGGCTAGCCACTGACATAAATGGATTTTCCTGGAACAGGTAAAAATATATATATATCTAGACCGGTAATTGTAGAGAAATGAACTAAAACCCGCATTTTAATGGCTAGACGTGATATTACAATTACTGTATATTGCTTATGAATACATTATTGTTCAAGTGAATATAAAAAAAAAACATATTGAAAACCGGAAGAAAATACGTTTTTTGGTGATTCCCATTACTTGTTCAAGGTAAAGTCATAATTTAATGCATGCATATTGGATTTTGAAGTATTTTATGAAATATTCCAGCCAATAATAAATTTAATTACTCTACAGGACATATCATCATGATAACCATTTCGTGTTTGATTTGACAAACTTTGAAATCTAATGGGTAAAGTATGACCTTCAAATAGAGGTAAAGTGCATTTTCTATTAGTATGTACCTGGTATGCATGCGGATAAGGACAAATGCGGTTGGCTTTTTATGTAGATATAAAAATTATATAGATGAAGACAAAGCATTATAGTTTTAAAAGATTATGAACTTTAGAGAACTGGCTTAATCTAATGCTTGCTTATGAATAGCTTAAATGGGACAGATTCATATCAGAAGGTAGTTAGATACTAAATTAATATTTTGGGACAGTTGTTAATACAAAATTTCCAGCAGGAGCTAGTAAATATGGAATCTGAATCTTTGGAAGACATCAGTAAGTCTGTCAAAATGGAAAGTGTGTTACTCTCAAATATATTTTCATCTCAAAAATGTCCAACGGCACAATCCTTAGTGTCAATTTTCTAAATATCTCATAATTTGAGTCAGGAATTCTCTTAAATTACTGCGCTATGATTTACTGTTGACAGCAATATTAACATAATCATTAACAGTGTTTCAGCAGTTTTGCTAAGATCCTTGTATTTTAACTATACTGAAGGACTCCAGTAGGTACTTAATATGTGTGTTTTTTTATACTGAATCTAGAGGGCCTGAAAATATGCAATAGTATTGAACAAGAAAAATTATATATTGTCCAGAATTGTATATTGTCCAGGAATAAATCCATTACAAGTTACGCTGAAGTTGAAATCAATGGTTTGATTGTCCTTTTATTCATTAAGCATTTGGGATATGTAGCTAAATTGTATCTTGTAATACAAGGCTGCTGTGCTCTTCCTGTTCTCAGTAATGTAGTCAAGTGACAAATGGGAATACATGGGATAAGGATCATAAATAATTTAACAATAGAATTTGGAAGTTAGTCCTTTAATAAATCACGAAAATTATTATACATATAAAGTAAAGAGGGTCTGTATAAGTAACCCTGTTGAGAACCCGTACATTCGTCATTATAATCAACTACTATATCATTTAAATTAAAGAATACCTGCATCAAGAACTTCATCACACAGACCACCCAGGATTTCACAGCAATAATCTGTAACCTTTTATTATGAAACTTCTGTTAAGAGATAGTAGGTTGGCCATCAGTTAGTGTAATTGTTTTGTAGTTTACTTGTACTCTGTTTACATAGATTTTTTTTATTGTTTTCGGGTTTTTATGCTATTTCAACATTTGAGAAATATGCACCATAGTAAGGAAAAAATTCAGTGAGATTTTTAATTCCAGAATTGCCTCAAGTATGCTAGGAAAGCCATAATCATGAAGGTAAATTGTCGCTCCACCCCAACCCCACCACTTAGTGAGGTTACTGAATAAGTAATAGTGAAAAAATTAGAAAGTCCAAATTTTCCCATTTGAAGTATTGAAGTAGTTAAAATATCAGTTTGTGGACTTTGACACGATGTTGAAGAGTTAACATGTTAGGCAAGAAGATTTTTTTCCGAAGCTAAAATTTGAGTGTTTTCGAGGTGAAGCATTGTCGGACATCTAGTGGATGGCTCTCCTGCCAATGCCATGATTTACTTCACGGATGAGCACTTTGAAGGTTTATGCCGTCAAGCCTGGATTCAGTAATGAAACCCCATTCGTATTCCACCATAAGTGTTCACATTATTTATATTTAAGAAAAATTGTGTAAGACATTATGCTAATGAAGCTGAAGTTTTCAGTTTAATCTTGAAATTTATTACTTGCCGACACAAGGTAATTTCCGTCAATTTGATTCGGCGTAAATCAGTCTGGTAAAATCAAATTCTCTCAATCTGTGTCTTAAGTTTTGGGGGAAAAGCTTCAGACTTCAGCAAATGTTAGGATGTTAGTTCTTACTCGGCAATGTTTAATGTGTCCACGAACTCCATCTCAACAGTATGGCATTGACCTCTATGTGTAGGCTCTTGTCTTTCTAGGATGTGATTCTTACTTTCACGAATTGGCAACTGAAAGACTTTTAACCTTTGACCTCGACTTGAGATTTATTTATTTGAATAAGGAATTTTTTTTTATATAAACAGGGCCTCAATGGTACGTTCTCTAAACTTTGTATATATTTAAAGATTATCATTAAAAAGTCATTCGACTTCGTATTTATAGTCATTATGCAACAAAATAGGCAATTAAATGCATTGTTTTGCAGTAAAATTGGGCTGTAAACTAGCATCTTGTTTGCACCACTTTTTTATGAAGATTGAAGGGTGAAATCGGTAAATCTAGATCATTCAATGATGGCGATATAGAAAACGAAGCATAATTTAGTTTCTCCTTTTTTTTCTAGGTATTCCATAACCGATTCAATCAATTATGCAAATAATTATTCTCAATGAACAAAAAGCCTTGTGAAGACCAATATAAAATTTCTCTCTCTCTCTCTCTCTCCATCTTGCTTGGTGAGACGTACCCGCGTGAAGTCACAATAATCAACAGATATCACAAGTTTAACATACGACTAGAATTTGAGAAATATCTAGAAGTGTTCGTGAACTATCGGTGATAAGATTAGTGTGAAAAATAGTAGGATAAAGCGTCTTCTAAGTTAGTTTATCAAGTGTAATACTATAAATCAGAACAAGATGGCAGTAAGTTCCAACTGCGGGAAAAGGTGGCGTAATTTGGCGTGTCTAGCAGATTCGCAATACGATGAGGTAGCAGGAAGGGAACTGGCATTTCTCATCTATGAAATCAGCAACAGTCCTAACCAAAAAGATACAAAAGCATTCAGATATATTAGAAGGATATAATCCTTCAAACTGGAACAAATCTAATGAAAAACATCTTGAAAATAATTGAAGAAGTTCCAAATAAAATTCAAGTGGTCAAGAGACTCATAAAGAAAATATACATAAACCAACATATTCCGACAAAGAAAAATGAATAAGGTGAATCTTGTGAATATACTAATTGATGCATTAGGAAAAAGAATGCCAAAAGCATGCAAAACTGTGTAAGGTTTGGTATAGCATAGTCAATCCACAAAACCTAATCAGAAAATGTGCTGCATGCAACATTCCGACCCATCCACAGTGTGCTGAGGTAATACAAGATTTGAGAAAAGATACAAGAATTTTTTGTTCAACATGTCTATCATGGATAGACAATGTTATTAAATCAAGATTGAATGTACAAATAGTTGAGGATGAAGAGAAGAGAAAGAGGAAGAAGAAAAGAAAAAGAAGAAGAGGAAAACGGAAGAGAAGTAAACAAAAATGAAATGACAGAAAAAAATAAGGAAAACAAAGAACAAGATAAAAGTATGGATGCAGAGATACTCATTGATACTACATATGAGGCAATAAAGCAGCATACCTACGAAGAAATAAATTACGATATGACAACAGAAAAGCAAATCCCGAAGAGGCTCTACCCAGATCTATACAATGACGGGAAAGAGGAAAAAATAGACAAGAGACAAAATCTGCAACCTTTTGAAAAGAGGGAATTGCAGATTTGGAGAAAGATGTTTACTACAAACATCCTAAGATATGTCAAAACTATGAAATATATGGTAAATGTGCATACTTAGATGGATATGGGATGATTGCAGAGATCTGCATCCAAAAATATGTAAAAACCTAAAAGAAGGAAAAGGATGTAAGTTCGACAAAAAATGCAAATATATGCACCCTGTAGCCATGAATCATAATCAAATAAATAACCAACCAAGTATAAAATCCAAAATAAGAAAGAAACAAATAAAGAGAGAATCAAGAATATCAGGTAAAAGAGAAAAGCAAACCACCAATGAGATATGCAGAGGTGTCAGCAAAGAATTTCAAAGCATCAGCTCCGAAATTCTACTCAAGAGATAATAACTGTATTTATTATGCAAGAGGATATTGCAGAAACGGAGAGAAAATTGCAGATTCAGACACAAAATGAATAATTATGATGAAGGAAGATCAAATATTATGGAAAAGTTGGATTTTTTAATGTCAGAATTTCTGGAAATGAAAAAAAGAACAACATACCAGAACCGGAAAGAGACATGGGAAAATCCTTCCTTACTATCAGTATTAAATGAAGGAGAAAAACACGCAAACCATCATAGTGATGAATGCGCAGGGTTTAGTTACGAGTAACTCAAAAGAAAAATAGAGTACTTAGAAGAACTAACCCAAAATGAAAAGAAAATAGATATAATGAATATAAGTGAAACCTGGTATTCCCCAAGAGACTGGGAATGATGGATCAAATAAAAGGGTTCCAAACTTATAGATCAGATAGAAAAAATAGGAATCAAGGGGGAACCGCAATATATGGGAAAGACAAAAAACAAGGAAAAATATATGAGAAATATAGTAACTCAGAATGTGAACTAATAGCGGTAGAATTTGAATCTGAAAAATTGATGAACATAGTAATATATAGACCTCCTAATACTAAAGAGTTTGACTTAATAATTGAAAAATTGGATGATATATGTAGAAATCACAAGGACTGGACTATTCTCCTATCTGGTGACTTCAACTTTCCTTTCGTAGAATGGAAAGAACGAATAGGAGATTGTGGTTGTACTTATACATATAAAAAAAGAGAGTAATAGTAGTGCAGAAGATAAGAGGCAATTTGAAAAGCTATTAGATATGCTACTAGAATACAACATTCAACAAATAAATCACCTGCCAACAAGAAAGGAAAATACTTTACTTTAGACCTAGTATTTGTGAACGAGATGAATTATGTTAAAGAAATAATAGTTTTATAATGCGAGTATTTCAGACCATAATGTCATAGAATTAACAGTTCATTCCCAAAGCAAGTGAAAATAGAGATAAGCAAGAAATGAAAAAGTGGGAAGGATATGGAAAATACAACTTCTACAGTAAAAATATAAAATGGTCAGAAATTAATGAAGAATTAACAAAGATTGGATAACATTTTCGTAAGTGATGACATAAGGGTAAATACGGAGATATTATATAAAATATTGGAGATAATAGTGGAAAAATATATACCGAAGAGAAAGTAAACATCATTCATGCATACCAAGAGACAGAAGAATCTTGTTCCAGAAAATCAGAAAGTGGAAAAAAGGTCTTGCAAAAGAAAAAAATGCATGGAAAGTTATAGAACTAAAAAGTAAGATAGAAAATGCAGAAAAAAAGATTATACAATCAAAAGAAAATGAAAAACGGGACTTGGAAGAAAAAACCCTATTAAATATCAAGCAAAACCCCAAACTATTATACTCATATGCGAAGAAGATGAATAAAAGAAGAATAGAAATAGGCCCTCTGAGAATTGAAGGGAGATTAACGATGAAAAAAAAAAAAAAGGAAATTTGCAACATACTGGCAGAACGATAAGAGAGAATTCACCCCTAGAATAGATAATGAAGATAATGATATAGAAGTAAGGGATGAAAATAGTGAATATTTAGCTGACATAGATATTAATGAAGCTGATATTGTGCAGGCTATTAATGAAATTAAAAATGGAGCTGCTGCAGGGCCTGATGGAATTCTGCTATTTTGTTAAAGAAAGTAGTTCATTCTATCGCAAAGCCACTTGCAATATTATTAAGACAAAGTGTAGATACAGGCAAGATATATGATGAGCACAAATTAGCGTATATTACCCCTACTTTCAAAAGTGGATCAAGACTAGAGGCAAGTAATTATAGGCCTGTGAGTCTAACATCACATATAATGAAAGTGTATGAAAGGTAATGAAGAAAAATATTATGAAACATTTAATAAAAAATAATTTGTTTAATAAAGGACAACATGGTTTCGTACCCGGAAAAAGTACACAAACCCAACTGTTAGTCCACCGTGAAAACATATTCAAAAATATGAAAAGCGGAAATGAAACAGATGTGGTTTATTTAGACTTTGCAAAAGCTTTTGATAAAGTAGACCATAATATATTAGCGAAGAAAATTAGAAACACAATATCGTGGATAAAGTAGGAAGATGGTTAAAAGAATTTTTACACAACAGAAAACAGATAGTTATTGCAAACGACGAGAAATCGGATGAAGCCAAGGTAATATCCGGTGTGCCGCAAGGTACGGTGTTAGCTGCAATACTGTTTGTTATTATGATTGAAGACATAGACAATAATGTTAAGGATTCGGTAGTGAGTAGTTTCGCAGATGACACAAGAATAAGTAGAGAAATTACTTGTGATGAAGATAGGAACGCTCTACAAAGAGACCTTAACAAAGTATATGATTGGGCAGAGGTAAATTAGGATGGTATTTAACTCTGATAAATTTGAATCAATAAATTATGGAGACAGAGAAAGAAAGCTATATGCATATAAGGACCTAATAATGGAACCATCACAAATAAGGAAGCAGTTAAAGACCTTGGTGTGATGATGAATAGGAACATGTTATGCAATGATCAAATAGCAACTCTGTTGGCAAAATGTAAAGCAAAAATGGGAATGTTGTTACGGCACTTCAAAACAAGAAAAGCTGAACACATGATTATGCTTTATAAAACATATGTTGTTCGGTAGTCCACTTGAATATTGCAATATGATATGGTACCCACACTATCAAAAGGATATTGCACAAATAGAGAGTGTACAAAGGTCCTTTACAGCTAGAATAGAAGAAGTTAAGGACCTAGACTACTGGGAAAGACTACAATTCTTAAAATTATATAGTCTGGAAAGGAGAAGAGAACGCTACATGATAATTCAGGCATGGAAACAGATAGAAGGAATAGCAGAAAATATCATGGAACTAAAAATATCAGAAAGAGCAAGCAGAGGTAGATTAATAGTGCCCAAAAATATACCAGGAAAAATAAAGGAAAGCCACACCAGGACCATTAATCCACTACTCGCCACCCGCATCGATATAATTGCAGCGTCTATTCAATGCGTTGCCAGCTCATCTGAGGAATATATCAGGAGTGAGCGTAGATGTGTTTAAGAATAAGCTCGACAAATATCTAAACTGCATCCCAGACCATCCAAGATTGGAAGATGCAAAATATACCGGAAGATGTACTAGCAACTCTCTGGTAGACATTAGAGGTGCCTCACACTGAGGGACCTGGGGCAACCCGAACAAGATGTAAGGTCTGTAAGGTAAGGTCTGTAAGGTCTCTTTCTCTCTCTCTCTCTCTCTCTCTTTCTCTCTCTTTCTCTTCTCCCGTTATTTCAAACTGTCGGAGACATTGTACGACCTCCTAAGACTGATTAATCTTAGAATTACGTGACTATTTTTCTGAACTTTCGTCAGGTTTAGGTAGATGCTACATTTAACGCGTGTGCCACAAGTTTGGAGGTTCCTCCTCCTGACATCTCGGTTTAAGTTTGTTTTTTCTTTAATTTTGCCAAAATAGCATTTGGGGTATCTGGAACATTTTGTTTCATGTCTGAATGACTCCAACTTTTATTAAGGTCCTTTAAAAAATAGAATCTTGAATATCAAGTTGAGTTTGCAGACAAAACTACTAATTTCGATGAGATTTTCTTAGTTTTACACCCTGCACTAGATTTTATGTAAGTTGAATTTAAGGGCCGATAACTTTTCATAAGCAAAACTTGATAGTATAACTACAAACCTTTCGACGACACCCAAGTAATCGTAGATAATTCTCCTCTTGATGTTAAGTATAAATTTCTGACAGCTGTTAGACACTGATAAAAATATGAGTACCAGTGGTAGATTTTTGTTTTGTAGAGCTATGGAGGTCTTAATGTTTTAGATGGCTAAATTTTAAACATAGGCTGTAAGACAGGTCTTGGTTTGATTGTACACGCTCGTCAGTCTCTCCTTCTCTCTCTCTCTCCATTTTATTTCAACTTCTCTCATTCTATGTTTTCTCTAAGGGCTCGGTATCACCAGTCGGGTAAATTTCAAATCTTGTACAGCTGTTTAGTCAGAATGATTACTGAAGCCTTTTTTGTATAATTTGACATTTTCAGAGCCTCTGCCCTCTCCCACAAAATGGAAATGTTTAATTTCAACTACCCAGTCAAACGTTATATGGCTGGGGTTCCTCCCCCCTTCCCCAGGCCACCCCATCTTTTCCTAACGTAGTAGGTTTCTCGTTCGTGTGTGCCGTAAATCTAAAGTATTTTAATATGGGTTGCTGTTCATCCTCAGTGTATAAACTTGTCTATTTACTGGTGTAAATTATAGCAGAAATGTAAATGTTGCCCCGTTGTGCTATTTTAAGGCTGTCAATGGCTTTTTATAATATATTATTGATGTATCTATAAAACTGTCTACATTTAGTAGAATTGTTGTATACAGCAGTAACAGTTGTTTACCATGTTATGATTGTAAACCTCATGTGATTCAGAAAATGTAATTTATAGATATCTTCGATTGTACTTAAATTCAGTTCTTTAAGTTACTTGTAATACTGGTTTGTTCTAGGATTTTCCCGAATCGGTTAGCTTCAAGAGGTTGCGTTTAATTTTACGTTTAAACAATTTTAAAGACTATACTTGCAATCTTCTGTAGTGGAAGACTTGAATGTTTTATCTATACAAGCGCTGGTTATTTTGTATGGATATTGTTTACTTGAATATGTACAATTTAATATTCAGTGATAAATAGTACCTGATTTTGTAAAGAGATTTGTCAAGACTCGTATGCAAATGGAGTAGTGTATTAATGTAAGAGACTGAGATTTAATTAGACACGTCATGAACTTTTTGAGGAATGTTTGTAGTTTTATGGAAATTATATCAAGCAGGGTCAATGTAAATTTAGCCAAATATTTCACTACATAATTGGCCAACGGAGCCTGCAATTTTATCCTTTCTCTTGCACTGACATGTCGGCTCTTCTGAAAAGAGGTTCAACTGGGTCCATAAAGTGTCCCTGTTGTCTGCTTTTGCACCGTTAATGTCCATGACATAAAGAAAAGTAAATGTCACGATAATCACATTTTAAAGGAGTTTTGTATTGAAAGCATATTCAAGTATCAAACCTAAGGGTTTTAGATTTTCTTAGTCAACAAGAAGCCAACAAAATAGATTATACAATTTTTGCTCGTAATTAGCAACCACTTTAACCTTTATTGTCCATTTCAAATAATGTCCCATTTAACTAATTACTGTGTATTCAAATTGCAACCTAAATATTACCACCATGAAAACTGATATAGTATATAAATAGGTTATGTTATACCATCTCGTATGCACTAAAGTCCACCCCGGCAATATTTCTTACAGTATTTCTGATTCCACATATAGCTATGATAGTACGTATAATTTCACAGAGTCGAGTTGGTTAGTGGAAGTTTCAAGTGTGGGTATGCCTATTAGACTGATTGTGCTCTGTACTCGTAGTCCTTAAGTTAGTTCTTGTTGAAAGAAAAGTTTCTTTGAATTCAAAATTTCTTTTGAATGTTTCATATCAGGATTCGTCTTTATTGTCGCTGTATGTTCTCAAGTTAATAACAGTTTTCAAGAAAGTTGTTAGCGTTCTAAACTACTACTGTTGCTACGGACAGTTGTTATAAAGTCATTTATCCTTGATAGTGGCTGCTGCTGAAAGCTTATTGTCTATGGAACTTGTTTTATCTGTAGGCGCTATATTCAGCATATCATTTTGTTTACCTTAATTTCGTATCCATCATATCCTTTACTACTCTGCAAAGGGGTGAAGTCAGTGCACCTCACGCGGTTGTAGTCATTACTTAAGTTTCTTTGCAGCGTCCCTTTGGCCCCTAGATGCAACCTCTTTTATTCATTTTGCTGCACCTGCGCTCATTTTCCCTTCTTTCCATCTTGCTGTCCACCCCCTCCGAACAATTAATTATTTCATAGTGCAACTGCGACGTTTTCTTCCTGTAACACCATGAAAACCTTTTTACTCTTAAATTTCCCCATAGATATTTTCACAGTAAGTTCAGTATTTGTCAGTTTACTGTATGTTTTATGTCCTTTACAATCACTGACTTTTTTATATAGGAATTATCACTGCACCATCAATGAACTGGTAACCTTAACTATTGAACGTGATAAGTCAGCCAATTTGCCGATTTTTGCAAACGTCTAATTTACTTCTACATTATAATTCAATAATTTGTGGATGCCCTGTTATATTAGGCGGAGAGGAGAGGACAGCAAATCAAAAATGCTGAATATTCTAGTATTTAGTTCAGAATTGGGCGTCACACTTAATTGCTAAAATTGTTATAAAGTTTACCAAAACTCTTTCGAAATAGTAATTACACTTTATGACCTTAACTTCCTTAAATGGTAAATTTGTCTATTTCAAGAAACTCATGGTGTATGGAGTACAAGAGAAGGAACAGAAAATTCTACTCATTAGACGTCAATTCTATGTAGGATTCATCAAAGTGACAGACTATCATCTTTTGGACTTCAACAGACGTCACAACAGTCAAACAGCTTTGAGGAATAGCGACCTATATCATAAAGAGAGATTAGAAACCTTTTACAAACTCGCATGATTATAATCCCAGTTTTGTAGGTTCCTAGTCTCTCTCTCTATGATAAAGGTCATTATTCTTCAAAGCTGTTTGACTGTTGTGACGTCTGTTGAAGTCCAAAACCTGATAGTCTGTCAGTTCGATGAATCTTACATAGAATTGACGTCTAATGGGTAGAATTATGTTTCTCCTCTTATGCTTCATACACCATGACAGTGTCTTGACATGGCCAGATTAATCATTTAAGCAAGTAGGATCTTAACATGTATTAATTTATTTCAAAAGTATAGATAGTTTTGGTCTCTTCACCCAAAAATAAAAAAAAATTAAGTGTAGATCTTTGCAAATAAATTGATTAATTATTGTATTAGTAAGAGAGATCTCTGTACATGCTTTCAAGTTTGCCATGTTTTTAGGAATCAATTCAATTTTCATGCATATTAATATTATTGAAATTGCATTCTCTTTTGAACTTTGAGGCTCAGAAGCAAAAATGGGCAGAAGAGAATAATATATCTTGCCAAGCTGTTTCAGTTCTAATTTGATTTATCATTACTAGTGTTGCAAATAATTTTGTTGAACACTTTGGTCTTTGATGTAAGGTATGGAAAGGGTTACTTTAAGACACCAAGTTCTAAGAATTTCATAAAGAATATTCTTGCTAGAACACACATGACTGATATTTTGGGATATATGTATGAAGGCTGAACTAAACAACAGAAAACACAGATACTCGTACGAGATCTACTTGTCCAAACGATAATTCTGTTGCTTTACGGTTATGTCGCTCTAGTTTGAATACTGTGGGTTTTATTGCAGTTTTGACTTTCTTTTGGGTGGTTGGAGGGTGTGTGGGGGTGTTTTTTTTTATTCAATTTATTTTTTTTATAGGAAGCGGTTTCAGTATTTTGTGCAGTGTTGTCCTTTGGATTTTATTAAGGTGGTAATTGTTATGGGTTATATGAAGTATTTTCCATCTTTTTGGTGTGGTGGAAGGTATGTATATGCAATGTTCTTTACCTCCCTTTGTTCAATATGGCTTTTAAATTCTAATGAATTTCAAATTCTAAATGTCATTAATTTCAAAAGGCTTTTCATTCTGTTCTTAGTGTCTTATCTCGGTCTTGTTAATGTCTTATGTAAAGTTTGCAATAAAGTTGTCCAAAAAAAAAAAAAAAGGAAAAGGAAAGCATTCAAGGACCTAGTAACTTGCTTTACTCAGAATTAAAATGGTTTCCTTAATGCTGTTGGGGAGGCCCTTGGTGGGCTTTCCTTTTCCATTTTTTTAATTGAAAGCTAAATAGATTATAGTCATGACAAATCTGACAAAGTTTTGAGTGTAAAGCATGCTGCAAATTCAGGTACTTGAAGCAAAGGGGATTTTTTGCCCAGTCCATCAGAGGAAAAGGACAAAACAACTTTTAAAAGTGATTCCTTTAGTGGATTGGGTGCAGAAATATTCTGGTTTCGTTAGGGGATGAAAATTTTCTATTTTCTTTATGGAAGTGGTAGTTTTCATCGGGTAGTCTATTTTCCACTGTCTTGTGTTCATCATGTCTATCGCTGAACAATATTCCATGCAAAACTAATAGCGCTTATTACATAAGTTTTCAGTCTTTTACAATAAAAGACAGACGAATTTAATTACTTTTACTCCTTCCATTTTTCTTCGAAGAAACTCATACGCAAGTATTAGTTTGAATTTGTTTATAAAGCAGTAATTTCCAGAAAATGTTCACGAATTAAAGTCAGTAATGTGAATCTTATTCATATTTTGGAGGCTTTAATTACAATGGCAATTTTGCCGTTATAAATTTTATCTGGGTTAAAAGAAAACAAACAGAACCACTTAACCCATGTTGAACCAAGTCCTCTTGGTTCTGCTATGTTATAATAGTAAGAACTTTTAGTTTTTTATTTCATTCCACTAGTAAATAGAGAAACATTTGAGTTTTATTTCATACGCTTTAGCACTTTTACGAAGGATAAACATCTAGTGATGTACAAGAGGGATGGGGGTCAGTGTGGGTAAGGGGGGCTAATTAAAGGCCTGTCCACACGAGCGGGCCTGATCGGCGTGCTCCGGGGTTGATGGGCTTACCCGTGAATGTTGTCCACATGGTGACACGGGTGAGGCGATGGAGAGGTGGGCGTGCCCGACGATGCCAGTAGTGTGTTCAGTGCGGTACGATAAACATGGTGCCTACCGCAAAGAAGATATTGTATAGCATGAGAATTGCTGTGTGTGTGATGAAAAAGAACAGAATATGGCGCAAAGAATGGCTCAGTAAAAGAAATGTATATGGTTAACGTACGTCTGCCAGCGTCGAAGCTCAAGCCATCGGGCACCACCATGGTGATTTTGCTACAAGACCCATAGGGCAATTTGACGGTTTGCCCGTCAATTGTGCCCGTTAGAGGGGAGGTCCGCCGATCAGGCCCGGTCGTGTGGACAGGCCTTAAGGAGAACACTCGTGTCTATGAACTCCAGTGCAAAACAAAATTATTTCTTGCTGTATATCCTTGTTCATTTTTAAATATTTTTTAACTAGGGAATTTTTTAAAATTTTCCAACTATGGATTTCAAAGAAACATTGATTATATTAATCATTTGTTTTATTTCCCAACACTCATCACAGGATGCTATTGACACTAACAAATTACTCAATCCTCATTTTACGTGACTGCTCTTCAGTAATACGGCCAAAACGAAGCCTTTATTGGAGACACCAGTAGTAAATGCTAACCATGTTATATAATGCAATAAAAAATTATTGTTCAACGCTTTCTGTGCGTTTCCAAGACTCTCAGGTAGTCTGACATTATCAGTTGATGCACATATAAAACAAAATTACAACATATATACAATTCAGCAGCCAGCACTAAAATCACACACCTGGGAGCTTTCAACACTCCGTTCAGAGGTCCCCGGTCCAATGTTGGGAGTTTACCTCGAAGACAAACGTGAACAAGGTAGATTAAGAGATTAGTTACACAATTTCCAAAGACATGTAAATAATTGGAGTTTTAATTTCTCCTGTACGCTGAAGACAAACTAAAAAAACATTAACTAACTGATAATCTAGTTAAGTTCTTAATGTCGACCCCATTTGTTAATTTTTTTTTAATATAGTGAGTATACAATGTTACTCATTTGATGAAATTAAAGTGGAAATTCTAAATAATTCCTTAAACATCTACATCAAAAATTCTAGAATTCAGTTTCCACCTTTCTTCCCTACCAATGAAGTTACCTACTCAGATTAGATTCCAATTAAATGTCTCGCATGCGTATTCCTCCTCCAGTTATGGCACCTCAATGAAAAACTGTGGCTTGACATTTATGTTGTGTTTTCTCGCTACTCATTTTACCACTAATCCTAGCTGCGCGGCTCATCTGAAATGCAGTGTTCCTACCACTTGAAAGAAAACCTTAAATATTTATCATAGCCTATTTAAATATTCCCTGTAAATGTTTGAAACAATCTGAAGCAGCAAAACCTTACCACGTTATCTCCAGTCTGTTAATTATTATTTCCTTCTACCGCGCCAACATGCTAACTCCATTCCTAATCGTAAATGTTGATTGATGTTTAGAACGAGATCAAGGGCACACAAAAATAGAGCTCAAATCTAGTTCACTACCATTCTAAGACACGCAACCTGCAAATGACACTACCATTGATTGAAAATATGACAAGGGGTTACTTTAAACAAGATATATGCATGAAACGCATTTTATTCGAGTTTAAAGTGACACCGAATGAAAAGTGCCTTATATTCAAAATTCACAGGAAACGAAGTTCAAATGAACAGTCTTAATATCGCTTGGAAGTTGACTAGCATAATTCTGTAATTGCAAGGCATCTATCATTCTGCACAATTTTGAAGGATAGAGGATGTTTGAACTACAGTTACCAAAGATTAGTTAAGAAAATAAGAGAAACTTATGGAAAATATTCTTCGTTTACAGTGTCTAAAATGCTGCAGTTACTAGAAAGCTTTGTTGAAAGCGTAGTATTTTGTATAAAACAGAATACGTATTCACAGTTTGAAAGTAGTAAACTAAGGTCAGTGTGACGGCCTAAAGTTTTAAGTCAGCCCTGCGATTTTACCAACCAAATGTCATTAAAAACATTTTTCTTAATTCCCAGATACGTACATCGCTAGTAGTAACTCGCACCTAAGAGTCATCTTACACCACGGGCTATGTATGATCAATAAATCAATATATTCTAGTGGTTGCTCTGTTCAACTAATTGTTTTCACTAGGAATATAAAACAATGGTTTTTACTTTACTAGTATCTTGTCAAATACTTAACAGCAGATCTTGAAAGCGCCTGAATATCTGAAATGAATAAATCGAAAACGAGAAAGCTAAATATGGATTTCTGTCATTGTTTAAAAAGGATAATCGTATTGAGAGAAAAAAAGCAGAGATATCAAGTCATGGTAAAAGGATAATATTTTCATTTCCCTTCTGTGGTAGGTCAGTGAGGAAACGACCCCAGATACAAGATTGCTCCCTCGAATCTTTCTGCTTGATGGCCAGAAAAAAGGTATCTAGCGATACTATTACACTTAGCTTCACAACTACGTAGAACTGGGGAGTTTTGATTTATATGGATTTTTGGCAGTATGCCAAGCACTGGGGCAACTAAGGCCATTCTGCGCTGAAACGGAAAGTGACAGTAAAAGGTTTGAAAGGTGTAACAATAGGAAAACCTCGCAGTTGCACTATGAAACAATTGCTAGCAGAGGGTGGACAGTAAGAAGGAAGAATATGAACGAAGATACAGTAAAAGGAATACTTGCAGCTAGAGGCCGAAGGGACGCTGCAAAGACCGTACATTGCACGGAATGAGGTGCACTGGCAGAACTTGGGAAAAATGCTTAATAGGCGTATCATGTTAAACAATACGTGGATAGGGTGTGTGTGTGGTTGGAAGACAAAACTCCTGCTAAAACAAGAATTGTATTGCTAAATGAAATTGGTACAAGACATAAGAAAAAATTAAAAGAATATGTAGCAAGAATGCAGCCAAAACTAAAACTGAACATAAAATTGATCAACAGCCTGATCACTGAAAGCCTTGTCATTAGTAAGGCTCTAAAATCTACGATTGGAATAGACTATAGAATTTAGACCAAAGGGCAAGAACTAAGAGCTACGAGGTCATTCGACGCTGAAAGCGAAATCGTGTAGAAAGGTTTTTAAGATGTAATAGGTAAACCTCACAATTGCACCATGAAACAATTGTGGCAAGATGTTAGAACGAGAATACGAACAGAGGTATAGTTAAAAAAACCGAAAGAGGTTGCAGCTACGGTTCAAAGAGACGCTGCAAAGATTCTCAAGTAAGGCCAACAGTGCACCGCGTGAGGTGCACTGACGGCAATACGGGATTAATCTATGTCAATTAATCTATGTCAAGTCCTATGTCATGGGAAAATCCAGAAGAAAACGAAAAGTATAAAGAATAGAGTTGTGGCTAGCAGAGAGAGTTATGAAAAGAGGGCAACGTCTTTGAGCAGGGGAAGAATCAATAAGGCAAAAGATGCGTAGTAGAATAAAGTAAAAAGGACAGTACATCAAAACGCAGTTAAGAAATAAAGCAAAACGGAAAAAAAAACTGATCAAATTTAGATAAAATACAAGAGCCATGACAGTATAAACGGGAAGATTGAACAAGAAAAAAACACCACAAAGCTATGATAAAGAAACAACACAACTACAAGGAGAGAAATCTTTGAGTAAAAAAAAAAAAAAAAAAAAAAAAAAAAACCGGCAGAGAAGTGAACTTCAAAACAGCGAAATGAAACCGCTGGAAAAGTGCAAGAATTGTTTGTAAAAAACCTCTCCCCGTAAAGAAACCCATGAGTTGAATACAGGAAACTCCGAAAACAAAAAATCTAGAAAACCTAAAACCTCAAACTAAAACAAATAAAACTGCAGATCAAAGCAAAGCTGGAAGCTGCCTGAATAGGATTAAGAGCATATGGCGAAAAAAAAAGTGCTGGTTGGGGCGAGAGAGAGAGAGAGAGAGAGAGAGAGAGAGAGAGAGAGAGAGAGAGAGAGAGAGAGAGAATGTATGTGATGGGCCACGGGAACAGATTCTAATAAGATAGAGCTTGGAGGGTGACAATTTCTGTATTACTATTACTTTTTTTATATAGTCACAATTCTCATTACATGTGTATTATATTTAGTGCAAATATTTCATGATTTCACAATTTATAAGTTATGTTAACCACACATTCACAAATCCCTATCAAGTTGAGTTTTCGACTTTAAACAATGTATAATCGGAAATATAAATAACTGAAAATTGTTATATTTCCGGCGCTCGTAACTGACAATGAAAAGCAAAAAATTTTATAAACACGGGCAAGTTACAGGAACGCAAAATCCTCTAATCAGTAATGAATAACGGGAAGTCTGATAAAAATATATATGAATACTAGAATATGCTAGAATATGCCAGAAGGGAAAGTTTGTCGAGTTGCAAGAGCTGAATAGTATAATAAATGAAAAATAGTAAAATGTTCCACAAATGCAGCACAGAAAATACACTAGTTAAAACTTATGTTCAGCAAGTCACTGAAAATAATAAAATTCAGTATTAAAAATTCAGTAATAAAATGTGTCAAGAGGTTGCAGTGTGGGTGAACAAATATACATCTTATACTGTAAAGTCACACGTTTATAAAATCTTGTTTAAAAGTAGTACACAAAGAATTGTAACCATCTGGATATGTAAGAAACTAGAAAGTTTTAGAATAAACACATTTTGTGATTAGACAAATCGACTATCATCAGTTCACATAAAGATCAACCGTTTTATAAACAGGGCAGAATACCTATGCAGGTTAGCCTTTCAACTGTGCGTAAATGTTTTGAATTTTCAGCTAATTGAAGAATATAACTTTTGGCAGTCCTATGCAAAGTCAGTCAGCAATGTAAAATTCTTTGACAACCAAATTATACAAATATTTTTACGTTATCAAATGCCACGTCATCAGACATTCTAATAACTTAGAAATGTTAAGCACAAATGGTAATTTTCCACTTCCCAAGTCCCTCGTTCCATAGATTAACATCTTAATAAAAATTCAGTACAATGCACACACAACGGAGTGGGAACATTCAACATGAACTTCGTTGAATATTGGGGGGAAGCACCCTGTTGCTTTGCAAACCCGACGCTCATGATGATTAAAAAGTTGTTCTTACCCTTGTTATTAGGAAGCTATTAAAGTGGAGGCCATGAAAATAACTGAAAAATTAAGGGATTCTGTTGTGGTTGCAAATTATGCACCTAGGTCACAGTGCAGAAGGGATGGAAACTGTCCAGCTAATAAGTATTACTAAAAAATAGAAATTAAAAATCATAGGTGTAATCAAGACAGAATATCTGTGGATGGGAGAGGAAGGAAAACAGGGTGCAGTTAAATTAGGTTTAGACGACATCAAGAGAGTTACCACTTTCAAGCACAACATTGGAAGCTTCTGAAAGTCTAACTTGCACAAAATGAAATGCTAACAAGTCATTTACTTCGTTGTGACATATCATTCAGTTCTAAAGCTTAACCAAAGGAAAATCGCACGATGTAAGGTTGTAAGCATAATTTTCAACGATTAAGCAAGCCCTCTTTGGAAAATTATGAAGTCTTGTAACTGCTATAAAAGCAATTGCTGTAGAAATAAATTTTATTCCATCTGGTAGAAAAAAATATATATTTGAACACAGCTCTTAATTGCTGATGTGAGAAAACGTGGTATCTACTTTTATTATATATCTTCATGATGCCCATTGAAGTTTCAACTGCAGAGGCTAAGACTTTGCCATTGTCTGTGGAGGTAAGAATTCAAGTACTTAATTGAAATATTAAGAAAGATCTCATTTTATTAAGTTTTCTTTATCAAACATCGCCCTGATTCTAAACTGGTATCGGGAAATAGGTTAGTGATCTAGTCAAGAGCAAGAAGTTTCCTTTCCTTAACTGATTACTTTACACCATAATAACTGTAGGCAAATAACTACATACTAAAATGTATATAAATTAGATTTATGTAATAACTTATCCAATAATTTACAAAGACTTTCTGCAAACCTTCTAACAACTAACAAGCCCGTTAAAATCTCCACTGGCCATGACAAGATACCACATATACTTATACAAAGAACTGTATCAAGCTAGGCTTGACAACTGAGTACAAGTTAAGTATTTACATAAATTTATACTTGTTTTATAGTTAAACATGAGTCAGTCAAACACCTGATATACATTAGTATGAGAGGATTTACTATTCTTCTTACTCAGAAGAGGAACCTTATTCATATGGAACAAGCCTACAGGTATCATCGACTTTAAATTCAAGCTTCCTAAAAATATGGAAAAAGGTGGTAAAAAAATTACACTTAATAAAAAAATGTTAAAGTATTAAAATGAGAGGGAATACATAATTAGGGTAATAATGCCTCACACCTTTGCTTGATATTTTGAAATTTCAAATGCTCGACATCCTCAGGGAGACATTTCCAGTTCAACAGTGTGAGGAATAAAGGGCCTTAGGAACTGAGAAGTTCAACAGGGAGGCACATTTGCTGCATATTTGTGCTGCTGATCAGCAAATTTGGTTGCTCTCAGCAGGAAAAGGGAATCAGGGATCAATTGATTAATGTGAATGACCTCTGTGTGATACAACTTATGAAAAACTGAAAACAAGAGACCATCCATCGATGGTCCAAGTCATAATTGCTAATGTTAGCAAAAAAACCTACCACCAAGAGCCATTCTATCTAAGGGATAAGTCTCTGGCAGAAGCAGGCATCCACACCATAGAACAGTATTCTAGTAAACTAAGAAATTACCTAAAATAAAGTAGCACTGACTTTCATGTGGCATTTGCTGACGCTTTCATTAGATGTTTATCGAAAGATGTAAGTCAAAAGTTAACCTAGAATAGTTAAAGCTTAAGATTCAGTCAGCAGAATCCCATTGACTTGGAGTGACTGAGGAGAGGGTGAAAATGTTTTAAGTGACTGAGGATAGGGTGAAATTTTTTATATCTGCTAATCGACAGTGTTTTCGTTTTACTGGAATTCGGCTTCATAGCCCACCAACTATATACAGTTTACTAATCAGCTCCATGTCATGACAGACTAAGAGCAGCTTAATTTCTCCTAAGTGGAGACTTTACGACACCAACAAGTGTAGCATCATTGGCTTACTAAAAGATTTTCAAGGCCAACAACTAACGCTTGTACACACTGAAAATAAAAGTTGGCCAGGGACACTGCCCTGTGGAACTCCAGACACATTAGGTCTTGGTTTGCTAAAGATCTCATCCAACAGCAACTCGTTGCTGCCTACCTGTCAGGAATCTTCAAGTAAACCTAACACTAACAAGTGTCTTGTGATTCACTAAATTGAAACCAGCACTAAAATCTATTTGAATTTACTCTACACTCATAACCATGATCAAGGTTCTCTTGCAAATGGCAAGTCAAATCTAAAAGATCTCATATATGTACGTATTTAGTGGCTTAAAAATAAGTTTCTTGCTGCAGATTTGGAGAGCGCAGGAGAGTAGAAATTGGCTTGTAGTTACTGCAGTTTACAGATATGCCATTCTTTGGAACAAGCATTGTATTGCCAAACTTGTACTCTTCCGCAAATATACTACGTCGACAAAAAATCTATAGAATCTACTAATCATGGAATACAATATACTACGAACTGTTTTGAAAAACAAAGAATAGATCTAAGCCCTTATACCGCGGTGAATTCGACTGTGGCAGTTGACGTTTTTATATAGAATTGTATCTCCTGAACAAGAATTTAAAGTTATTTTTATGGCCGGCTGTAATTAACCTGTAACTTACCTTTTAACTCTATCCTACGGTAAGGGGGACGGATGGGAATACGGGGTTCTGGGTGGGGTAAAACATTTGGGAGAATTACAGCTTAAACACTATCCTACAGTAAGGGGGGCGAATGGGAAAGCGGGGTTATGGGTGGGGTAAAACACTTTGGGGGAAGGTTTTACTGTGTTAGTGTTATTTCCTCTTATTTATGACATTTGAAACACGAAATACCAGCTGAAATGAAGCGATAAATAAACCGATAATGCAGCAGTTACTTAGCCAAAATCCACCTATTACTACTGCGCATGCACCATGTTATAGGAGAGGAGACCAAGGAGAGCTTTTGTTCCAGTCACCGGACACTGACTCCTTATCTATGTTACACTTCTAAGCTTGCCTCCCTATATGTTACACTCCCTGCTGGTTACGGCTCTGGGTCTACCAGAATTCAAATATGGAGGTTTGTTTACATTTATTGGTCCTGAACCAAAACTTTGAAGATTGTTCAGTTGAAGTAGACTGTGGCAGTTGACGTTTTCCTATGTTATTTTACTTACTTTACAAGAGGTAAAGGCAATATTTTGCTGGTCGCCTGAGTAACGACAACGCTTTTCCCCTATTTTCATTGTATCCAATCATCAAGTCGCGTTGTTCTTACTTCCATCCGATAGTGTTTTCTGCAGCCTTTCCGCCGATGTATAACACATGCAATTCCATTATTTGTATGCCTTAATGTATTCAAATGTATGTTTGTAAGAAAACACAAATCTCCTGTCTCAGAGTCATATCTGTTCACTGTGAGAGTCTGTACTACTTATCCGTCAGCACCTGTCTATGTCAACCCAGTTCGTACGTAAATAAATCATCAGTATCCCAGCTACCTGTCTTAATCTCTGGTCCTCACAACTGGTGACCTCATGGAGTTGGTGACACAGCAGTTTAGGCCCAGCTTTTAACGGACTAATTACAGCCGCTCACCATCAGAGAACCTTTAACGGACTCAATACAGCGCCATAGTTTAGGTCTCAGAAAACTCAATTGTGAGGACGACACCAACGCCATTAACGGACTAATCACGGCACTGCTTCCGAGCGTGTTTTGGCGTTTATTTTTCGAGGACGGGTAGCTGGGTGCTGGTCAGCGAACACAAAATTCAGGCGGCGGTTCAGACCATCCATCCGACATCGTAGCCTCCTTTGCCTCACCCGAGGGACGCCAGATATCTTTTCGACCCGCCGAACCTGCGGGCCTCCTTGGATCTTCTCCCGGCGCCATTGCTGCACCTGCATGTCCCCAGACGACCTCCCCGGCCTGCCGACGCTGCTGCTGCACCCAGAGACGTGCTTTACCCACCAGACGTCGCTGCTGCACATGTGGGCCTACTGCTCCCCCCAGTATCCCAGCTACCTGCCTTAATCTCTGGTCCTCACACCTGTAACTAATCTGTTATTTACCTTTGAACTCTGTACGTCGGTCCATCGCACCCCTTGTACCGTCATGTAGTCTTCAAGTATAAATTATGGTTTAATTACAGTCGACTGAATAAATATTACTTTAAATTCTTGTTCAGTAAGCAAAATAACATAGGAAAACGTCAACTGCTATAGTCTACTTTACCGCAAACAAAGGGAAGAAACATCAGGGAAGTTGCTTCGCTAATCTATTCCAAGCACTGAACAAGAATTAGTACAAAACTGGTAACTGGTGAAGTTATATGAACAGAGGTGGTAATTTTCACCTTATAATGATAACTCAAGCTTGCATTGTTAGTCTAGAATTAGGTCCTATTTATTTATCAGCAGATGCAGAATTAACACCACAGTGTTTTTCAGTAAAATATTTAATTGCAATCTTCTCCAATTTTAATGGTGACTAGTTTAACAAATATTTTTTCTGTATTACAAGCAGTACCATTTGCTTACAAAACTTTACACTTTGAAAAATATTTAACCTTGTCAGTCATTTATATTAAGTAAACTTCATCAGTGAACTCACAATGTTTACTAATATTAATCTATAACTTTGGCTATTACAGACCTTGATAGCATGGAACCTTACCTTGAAGACTTTGTTGAAGTCCTTTAACTTCCATTACATTCAAGTAATAGTGACCAGATCTAGACGATACTCCACAAGAGGTCATGTTTCTGGGACAGTTTCAAAGAGGGTATTAATCGGCTGATGGCGAGGCAGGATACCCGGAGAGAAAAATTATCCATTGAAATTGTCTACAGCTCCAAAGATTGTAATTTTTTTTATGTTTTAAGATTCAGAAGATTTGTCACAATCAAAAATTCTGATAACTTTTAGTCTCCATGTGCATGGAATAAAGTAAAATATTTTTTTTTCTAGAACAAGTGATTGCAGAATTCTTTGTAACCTAGTTTGGTGTACTCTGGTCTTTACCTTTGTACCACTTAATAAAAATGTTCTGAACCTAAGAATGGAAGGGGATATTAAATTTAATACAAAAATACCACAAGTCCAGTAACTAAACTTACACCAGCAGCTAATGCTTAGTCGTACTGAACTATCAATACGAATCTAACTTTAAGAAATATATCTCGCTTTCAAGGGTAACATCCCACTATAATCCTCAGTCTCCCTCAAAGATAGTGATCAAATTAGATCATTTTTTTTTTTACATAAAAGTTATAGGAGGAATTGCAGTTACATTAGGGTATATACTAAGCAATTGCGACTAAGAAGAACTAGATGCTAGTTTAGTTTCTAATCTTGCTTGATTGAAGACAGTGTTCTACACAGCACCATGGTGACGCAGCAGGTTTGTTTAAAACTTTGGATAAAAATAACTAATGATTACGCCTTATGAGTCATTGGAAAATTGAAAAATATTTAGAACTTATGGCGGTAATTCTGTACAATAGCTCCGCCACTAATAATTTTGATAATATTTTGTTTTCTGATGAATTACTTAATGCTTTATCTAAAGCTGACTTTTTTGTGAGGAGGAACGGTATTTTTACACATTTGTTAACCTTTCCAATCTTGGGGGACCCCCGTGGGAAACCGGGGTTTTTGGGTGGAGAATGAATTAAAGATTCCGTTTTAACATACGAATAATGGCACATGTAGAATTAGCAATAAACAAGACCACCAGGTAACCTAAACAAACCACCTGACCTAACCTAGTAGCTGTATCCTTATTAAATATAAGACAGCCTAAAACCTTTTGTGCACTTAGGTTGGAGGGTAAGTGTGAGCTGCCATCTTTAAGAATGCATGGAACCTATGATCCAATACTTTAAAATGTAATTTAAAATAGGCAAGAGCCAAGTATCCAACAAACTGATCCTTTCGACGACTGTATTTAGGCAACAGATCTTCAAATCCCGCCACCGCCTCTCAATAGTATTAGTATGAGCTCCAGTGTGCGGGTCCACAAAGTTCAAGGAGTGGTTGACTCTTCAATGAAGAAATCCCTCCTCATTTAGGCAATCGTATGCCTTCCAACAGTCGGAAATTATGGTAGTGCCGGGCTCTCTATAATCACTTATCACTGTTAAAAGTGTCACTTTTGCCCCTACTTTCTACAGGAACAACAAAGAAATCTCTATTCTCCCTGCAAATCCCCCCAAACACCCACTGGCCTGTCACTAATCTGCCTAGATTATATTTTTGCCTTCCAAATTTGCTCTCGTCAATTTCAGCAGTTTTGCCTGAGTCATCAATCTTAACTTTCCGACTCAATACCCAATGCACAATAGCCTCACGTATGAATGAGCACCAATCATTTAGTGTTTTTTTGAGAAATTCTTAATTCTTTTTCAACAAATTCATAACTAAATTTAACACCAATATAATTATATACAAGTAAAATTAGATTCTATCTAAATGAGACTTTTCAAACAAAGTTCCGGTAAAAGTGGATACGTAAAAACACCTTTTCACCTTTTCACTTTCTTGTTTTTCAATACAGCATGCCTTCTGTCACACCGAAATGCTTTTTTGTTAATATCAAGTCGGCACTTAGAACCACAGGTAGGCCAAATAGTGTCACTTTCACTTTTAATAACACCGTGATCTTGGCAGTACTTTATCATTCTTTCGATGTTACCACAATAATGCAAAACAAAGTCTTCATAATTTAAATAACAATTGAGACAAGAACTTTGGAGAAAATCCACAGGAAATTGATGTCAAAGTAGATGGTAAATGAGGAACTGCACCAGAAGTTGAAGGTTCACACGCTTCAATGGCTCTCAAAAGATTGAAAAATTAGCGGTGGAAATTGTGTGAAAAATGTCGAAAGGAGTTAGTTTCCTAGTAAAACTGTCACCTGATTGGGTATTCAAGTCACGTGATTCTAGTTTTGTTAAAATGCTAGTCCCAAGTAAAATATGGATAATCATCATTTGTTAAAAACTATAAAGTTTGCGTGGCGTTTTGCTACATAGAATACAGTCAATGATGTAATAATGACAATCTATGTTTTTAACGTACAAATGAACAAACGAGAGCTCAGTCTGAAGAGGAATTTGAGAGAGTTATGAAGTCGAGGACTTAGTTTTTTTCAGGTGGGTAAAATTTAATTTTGATTTTTAAACCACTTCTAGACCTAGCGCCGCTTAGATTTATATATTAAACGAAACCTTGGACTTCCTTCTTTTTAGTGAAAGTTCTTAAATTTGATAACTTGCTGGCGGAGCGATTGTATAGAATTACCATCCACTATTTACTTTAAGCTACATTGTTGAAAATTTCAACTATACAGAACTTATTTACTACCATTAATTACAAGTGAAGCTTAAAAGAACCTCATGCTACTGGAGAACCACGGCATTACAGGCTGGTCTAAGTGTGTGAAGACATACAAACACGTTTGTTCTTGGTTAGGCTAGGTAGGAACATAACTTATATCTTTTAAGTGTTACTAGCTTAACGTTTATGGAACGGTTCGGTTGGACTCCCCGGCTGGCAAGATACTAAACCCAATATTAGTTTAGGATTCTTCCTGTAATTTCCAAGGTATTATCCGTTTTTAATCTTTTTCCTGTGATGCTCTTGATTGCACAGTCCCTCTTCTTTTGAATCACTTGATTCGAAAACTAACACGGCACTGCTTTAGGTGCCATTTCCTTATCACAAAAGATTGTTTCCCAACAAAGGTGGCTCAATAAATTACAGAAAACAGGCGTGAAAGAACCTAAACACCAACTGTTTACACTAACAGTAATAAAAAAAAACACATTTAAACTAAAATGGGAGTCTTAAAATTATAATAGAAGCTCATTAGTGAGAATTTGATTTGTCATCAATAACTCAAGATCCTAGGATCTGTGACCTCAGAAACAATTGGCCCTTTACAAATATTGTTAAATTTATTACAACCACCAGTTATTTTTTTACCTTTTTCACTTATTTTTCCCCCACATATAACCCTCCAGTTGAGTTAAATGTGATAGGTAGCATTTAGTTCTGGTCAACTTTAATATCCAAGGTCTACTGACGAAGTAAGCAAACGTTAGTTAAGAACATTGAAAGCCACTGCAGGATGAGGAGTTAATATACCCTTTCAAATATGTTCTACTAAACAACCCGCTTTAGAATAATATATTCCGTTGCCAAGTCACTCTCCAAAAATATTTCAGACCGTATTTTACCAGTGTTCGTTAACAGTAAAAAATGCCATCTGATTATATAATATATAAACACGAGATCCGATTCTTACGAAATAAAAATTCAATTCACCATTATAAAGCGGAAAACATAGCTGATAAATGTGACCCGTGATTGTGAGGACGTAAACAAGTCTCTACGTTTCAGGTAAATCTTAATAAGAGCTCAGTTCTTGTCTGCAGAACAAAAATATAAATTTCCAATGCATATGTAGTTATTATGCTAAAATTTAGCATTCATGTTGGTGGCATTAAGTAATTGTAACCCCTTTCCCATCTCACAATCCTGGGGGACCACTGTGGGGAACCGGGGGTTTGGGAGGAGGGGGGACGGCCTGAAATTTCGTAATTCCGGGTGGCGGAACAGCGCTATGCACCTAACCCACTTTTTTTTTATGTATTCTTGACAAGCACGTATGGGAGCGAGTGGATATCCGCGAACCGCCGATTTTCTTGTTAGTGTGTGCTGTCAATAGGAACGTGGCGGAACGGCACTTTGCGCCTTATCCGCATACATATTTTGCGAGACCGTCTGAATGCCCAATTCACTATCACCTCCCTACACAATGAGCACCAATCATTGATGGTGGGATCGCTGATGTTAAGCTCAAAACTTGTAAACTTGTATGAGAACCAATCGGACAAATATAAATTTTTAAATTTGTTTCAATATCCAGATGAGATTTCTTAAACCATGTGTTTTTTAATATTGACACAAAAATCACAATTTTCTTTCTTGGAGGCTACATAACTTATCACAGCGAAAGGCTTTTTTTGTTGTAATCAAGACGACAATGATTGACATGTCGGGCAAATTTGTTCACTTTTAATTAGACAGTGTTTTTGGGCAAAAGTGACCAATCTTTCAATATTCCCATAATAATGAGTGAAATCTCTGTAGTTGACATAACAGTTTTCACACACTAATGGAAAACTTTCCTCGGTAGCAAAATAAGAGCGCGAAGATGGTCCTGACAATTCACTCAAGGTATCTGCTCAACTTACAATTAGGGGAAAATTGGTATATTTGCCCCCCAAAATTAGGACTCTGTAACACTAAATACTTTGTCATTGGTTAAAACGACTGTACTTGCTTCCCTGTCAGAAAACTGAAACGTGCTTATTTACAGTTGGGTATTGTCTACTGATCTCACTTTTTGGGCGGAGTTTGTTTTTCGTGATGTCATTCGGAAAGTGTGGTTTCCCCATGACAATTTGAGACTGAGCAGCACACAAACGAACGAACAGGAGCTCAGTAAAATAGGTGATATGACAAACAAAGGACTTTTTCTATAGGTACAAATATTCAAGTTGTTTTTTTAAATCGACAGGAC
>NC_087207.1:12427068-12455150 GCF_015104395.2 Macrobrachium nipponense
CTGAACTCCTGTTCGTTCGTTTGTGTGCTGATCAAAATCAAATTTGTCATGGGGAACCACACTTTCCGAATGACATCACGCATAAAAAACTCCGCCCAAAATGTGAGATCATTAGGACAATACCCAACCGTAAATAAGCACGTTTCAGTTTTCTGACAGGGAAGCAAGTACAGTCATTTTCAACCAATGACAAAGTATTTAGTGTTAGAGTCCTAATTTTGGGGGGCAAATATATCCAATTTTCCCCTAATTGTAAGTTGAGCAGATACCTTGAGTGAATGTCAGGACCATCTTCGCGCTCTTATTTTGCTGCGAGGAAAGTTTTCCATTAGTGTGTGAAAACTGTTATGTCAACTACAGAGATTTCACTCATTATTATGGGAATATTGAAAGATTGGTCACTTTTGCCCAAAATCACGGTCTAATTAAAGTGAACAAATTTGCCCGACATGTCAATCATTGTCGTCTTGACTACAACAAATAAGCCTTTCGCTGTGATAAGTTATGTAGCCTCCAAGAAAAGAAAATTGTAATTTTTGTGTCAATATTAAAAAACACATGGTTTAAGTAATCTCATCTGGATATTGAAACAAATTTAAAAATTTTTATTTGTCCGATTGGTTCTCATACAAGTTTACTCGTTTTGAGCTTAACATCAACGATTCGACCATCAATGATTGGTGCATCATTTTGTAGGGTGGAGGGGATAGTGAACAGGGCATTCAGACGGTCTCGCAAAATATGCATGCGGTATAAGGCGTGAAGCGCCGTCCCGCATGTTCTTACTGACAGCACACACTAACAAGAAAATCGGCGGTTCGCGGATATCCACTCGCTCCCAAGAATACTTAAAAAAAAAGTGGATTAGGTGCATAGCGCTTTCCGCCACCCGGAATTGCGAAATTTCAGGCCGTCCCGCCCCTCCCAAACCCCGGCTCCCCACAGTGCGTCCCCCATGATTGTGAGATGGGAAAGGGGGTACAATTACTTAATGCCACCAACATGAATGCTAAATTTTAGCATAATAACTACATATGCATTGAAAATTTATATTTTTGTTCTGCAGACAGGAACTGAGCTCTTATTAAGATTTACCTGAAACATAGAGACTTGTTAACATCCTCACAATCACGGGTCACATTTATCAGCTATGTTTTCTGCTTTATAATAGTTAATTTATTTTTAATTTCGTAAGAATCGGATCTAGTGTTTATATATTATATAATCAGATGTCATTTTTTACTGTCAACGAACAGTGGCAAAATACGGTCTGAAATATTTTTGGAGTGACTTAGCAACGGAATATATTAATTAGTCTAAAGCGGTTTGTTTAGTAGAACATATTTGAAAGGGTATATTAACACCTCATCCTGCAGTGGCTTTCAATAATGTTCTTAACTAACGTTTGCTTACTTCGTTAGTAGACCTTGGATATTAAAATTGACTAGAACTAAATGCTACCTATCACATTTAACTCACTGGGGGGTTATAAGTGGAGGAAAAATAAGTGAAAAAAAGGTAAAAGAATAACTGGTGGTTGTAATAAACTTAACAATATTTGTAAAGGGCAATTGTTTGAGGTCACAGATCCTAGGATCTTGAGTAATTGATGACAAATCAAATTTTCACTAAGTGAGCTTCTATTATTATTTAGACTCCCATTTTAGTTTAAATTATTTTTTTTATTACTGTTAGGGTATACAGTTGGTGTTTAGGTTCTTTCACGCCTGTTATCTGTAATTTATTGAGCCACCTTTGTTGGGAAACAATCTTTTGTGATAAGGAAATGGCACCTAAGGCAGTGCAGTGTTAGTTTTCGAATCAAGCGATTCAAAAGAAAAGGGACTGTGTAATCAAGAACATCGCAGGAAAAAGATTAAAAACAAAAACAGATAATACCTTGGAAATTACAGGAAGAATCCTAAACTAATATTGGGTTTAGTATCTTTCCAGCCGGGGAGTCCAACCGAACCATTCCATAAAAGTTAAGCTAGTAACACTTAAAAGATATAAGTTATGTTCCTACCTAACCTAACCAAGAACAAACGTGTTTGTATCTCTTCCCACACTTAGACCAGCCTGTAATGCCGTGGTTCTCTAGTAGCATGAGGTTCTTTTAAACTTCACTTGTAATTAATGGTAGTACACAAAGGGTTTTAGGCTGTCTTATATTTAATAAGGATACAGCTACTAGGTTAGGTCAGGTGGTTTGTTTAGGTTACCTGGTGGTCTTGTTTATCGCTAATTCTACATGTGCCATTATTCGTATGTTAAAACGGAATCTTTAATTCATTCCCACGGGGGGTCCCCCAAGATTGGAAAGGTTAACAAATGTGTAAAAATACCGTTCCTCCTCACAAAAAAGTCAGCTTTAGATAAAGCATTAAGTAATTCATCAGAAAACAAAATATTATCAAAATTATTAGTGGCGGAGCTATTGTACAGAATTACCGCCATAAGTTCTAAATATTTTTCAATTTTCCAATGACTCCTAAGGCGTAATCATTAGTTATTTTTATCCAAAGTTTTAAACAAACCTGCTGCGTCACCATGGTGCTGTGTAGAACACTGTCTTCAATCAAGCAAGATTAGAAACTAAACTAGCATCTAGAATATAGTGTGCACCTAAGTTCTTCTTAGTCGCAATTGCTTAGTATATACCCTAATGTAACTGCAATTCCTCCTATACTTTTATGTAAAAAAAAAAAAAAAATGATCTAATTTGATCACTATCTTTGAGGGAGACTGAGGATTATAGTGGGATGTTACCCTTGAAAGCGAGATATATTTCTTAAAGTAAGATTCGTATTGATAGTTCAGTACGACTAAGCATTAGCTGCTGGTGTAAGTTTAGTTACTGGACTTGTGGTATTTTTGTATTAAATTTAATATCCCCTTCCATTCGTAGGTTCAGAACATTTTTATTAAGTGGTACAAAGGTAAAGACCAGAGTACACCAAACTAGGTTACAATGAATTCTGCAATCACTTGTTATAGAAAAAAAAAATACTTTACCTTTATTCCATGCACATGGAGTATTCCATGCACATGGTATTCCATGCACATGGAGACTAAAAGTTATCAGAATTTTTGATTGTGACAAATCTTCTGAATCTTAAAACATAAAAAAAATTACAATCTTTGAGCTGTAGACAATTTCAATGGGTTTTTTAATTTTTCTCTCCGGGTATCCTGCCTCGCCATCAGCCGGTTAATACCCTCTTTGAAACTGCCCTCCCAGAAACATGACTCTTGTGGAGTATCGTCTAGAAATGGTCACTATTACTTGAATGTAATGGAAGTTAAAGGACTTCAACAAAGTCTTCAAGGTAAGGTTCCATGCTATCATGGTCTGTAATAGCCAAAGTTATAGATTAATATTAGTAAACATTGTGAGTTCACTGATGAAGTTTACTTAATATAAATGACTGACAAGGTCAAATATTTTTCAAAGTGTAAAGTTTTGTAAGCAAATGGTACTGCTTGTAATACAAAAAAAATATTTGTTAAACTAGTCACCATTAAAATTGGAGAAGATTGCAATTAAATATTTTACTGAAAACACTGTGGTGTTAATTCTGCATCTGCTGATAAATATAGAGGACCTAATTCTAGACTAACAATGCAAGCTTGAGTTATCAATATAAGGTGAAAATTACCACCTCTGTTCATATAACTTCACCAGTTACCAGTTTTGTACTAATTCTTGTCCAGTGCTTGGAATAGATTAGCGAAGCAACTTCCCTGATGTTTCTTCCCTTTGTTTGCGGTAAAGTAGACTATAGCAGTTGACGTTTTCCTATGTTATTTTGCTTACTGAACAAGAATTTAAAGTAATTAAACCATAATTTATACTTGAAGACTACATGACGGTACAAGGGGTGCGATGGACCGACGTACAGAGTTCAAAGGTAAATAATAGATTAGTTACAGGTGTGAGGACCAGAGATTAAGGCAGGTAGCTGGGATACTGATGATTTATTTACGTAAAAACTGGGTTGACATAGACAGGTGCGGACGGATATGTAGTACAGACTCGCACCGTGAACAGAAATGACTGAGACAGGAGATTTGTGTTTACTTACAAACATACATTTGAATATATTAAGGCGTACAAATAATGGAATTGCTTGTGTTATACATCGACGGAAAGGCCACGGAATGCTCTATCGGATGGAAGTCAATAACAACCCGACTTGATGATTAGGATACATGATAGGGAACAAGCGTTTGTCCTTACAAATACTCCGCCCCAAGACAATGATTATGGAGTAATCATTGGATGACAATCTTGGAGGCAGGTGGCGACCCCATGTCCTTGTGACACTTGTTGTGGGGTGTCATCGAGTGTAGAGTCCTTCGGTTTTGCTGACTGACAGGATGCCTCCCCTGGCAGTAGCCTGTGGGGTTCTACTGTACGCCGGGGCGACCAAGACTGCGAGAGAGAGATGCATTGTGTTTGGTGGTGGAGTGGGACGGGCCATGGGGATCCCCAGGTGCAGCAGTGGTGTAGGTTGGGCTGAGGAAGTCTCCAGCGCGGCAGCGGCGTCCCGCGGGCAGAGCGGAACCACAGGTGAGCAGTGGCGTCGGCAGGTCAAGGAAACCCACAGGTAGCGGCGTCGGCAGGAAGCGGAGGCCCACAGGCGTGGCAGCGGTTTCGGTGGGCCGAGGAGGACTGCAGGCGGCGGCGTCGGAAAGGGTGAGCAGGTCCACAGGTGTGGCATCGATGTCAGGATGGCCGAGCGAGCCCCAGGGGCAACGGCAGCGTCGAGGGTTTGAAGAGGCCCACAGGCAGCGACGTCAGGGGCTGAGCAGACCCACATGTGCAGCAGTGATGTCGCATGGGTAAAGCAGGTCCCTCGGTGTAGCAACGGCGTCGGCAGCAGGGGAGGCCCACAGGCAGCAACTCGGGGGGGGGGGGGGGGGGGGGGGGGGGGGGGGGGGGGGGGGGCAGTAGGCCCACATGTGCGGCAGCGACGTCTGGTGGGTAAAGCACGTCCCTGGGTGTAGCAGCGGCGTCGGCAGGAGGGGGGGGAGGTCGTCTGGGGACATGCAGGTGCAGCAATGGCGCCGGGGGAAGATCCAAGGAGGCCCGCAGGTTCGGCGGGTCAAAAAGATATCCTGGCGTACCCCCCGGGGGGGTGTGGACAAAGGAGGCTACGATTGTCGGATGGATGGTCTGAACTGCCGCCTGAATTTTTGTGTTCGCTGACCAGCACCCTGCTACCCGTCTCGAAAACTAAACGCCAAAAACACGCTCGGAAGCAGTGCCGTGATTAGTCCGTTAATGGCGTTGGTGTCGTCCTCGCAATGGAGTTTTCTGAGACCTAAACTATGGGCGCTGTATTGAGTCCGTTAAAGGTTCTCTGATGGTGAGCGGCTGTAATAGTCCATTAAAAGCTGGGCCTAAACTGCTGTGTCACCACTCCATGAGGTCACCAGTTGTGAGGACCAGAAATTAAGACAGTAGCTGGGATACTGATGATTTATTTACGTACAAACTGGGTTGACATAGACAGGTGCGGACGGATAAGTAGTACAGACTCTCACAGTGAACAGAAATGACTGAGACAGGAGATTTGTGTTTTCTTACAAAACATACATTTGAATACATTAAGGCGTACAAATAATGGAAGTGAAAAGGAAAGCATGTGTTATACATCGGCGGAAAGGCCGCAGAAATCACTATCGTATGGAAGTGAGAACAACCCGACTTGATGATGGATACAATGAAAATAGGGGAAAAGCGTTGTTCATTACTCAGGCGACCAGCAAAATATTGCCTTTACCTCTTGTAAAGTAAGTAAAATAACATAGGAAAACGTCAACTGCACAGTCTACTTCAACTGAACAATCTTCAAAGTTTTGGTCCGGGGCCAATAAATGTAAACAAACCTCCATATTTGAATTCTGGCAGACCCAGAGCCGTAACCAGCCAGCAGGGAGTGTAACATATAGGGAGGCAAGCTTAGAAGTGTTAACATAGATAAGGAGTCAGTGTCCGGTGACTGGAACAAAAGCTCTCCTTGGTCTCCTCTCCTATAACATGGCGTGCATGCGCAGTAGTAAATAGGTGGATTTGGCTAAGTAACTGCTGCATTATCGGTTTATTTATCGCTTCATTTCAGCTGGTATTTCGTGTTTCAAATGTCATAAATAAGAGGAAATAACACTAACACAGTAAAACCTTCCCCCAAAGTGTTTTACCCCACCCATAACCCCGCTTCCCCATTCGCCCCCCTTACTGTAGGATAGTGTTTTAAGCTGTAATTCTCTCAAATGTTTTACCCCTACCCAGAACCCCGTATTCCCATCCATCCCCCTTACCGTAGGATAGAGTTAAAAGGTAAGTTACAGGTTAATTACAGCCGGCCGAAAAAATATAACTTTAAATTCTTGTTCAGAGATACAATTCTATATAAAAACGTCAACTGCCACAGTCGAGTTCACCGCGGTATAAGGGCTTAGATCTATTCTTTGTTTTCAAACAGTTCGTAGTATATTGTATTCATGATTAGTAGATTCTATAGATTTTTTTGTCGACGTAGTATATTTGCGGAAGAGTACAAGTTTGGCAATACAATGCTTGTTCCAAAGAATGGCATATCTGTAAACTGCAGTAACTACAAGCCAATTTCTACTCTCCTGCACTCTCCAAATCTGCAGCAAGAAAACTTATTTTTAAGCACTAAATACGTACATATATGAGATCTTTTAGATTTGACTTGCCATTTGCAAGAGAACCTTGATCATGGTTATGAGTGTAGAGTAAATTCAAATAGATTTTAGTGCTGGTTTCAATTTAGTGAATCACAAGACACTTGTTTATAAACTTCAGAATCAGAGTTAGTGTTAGGTTTACTTGAAGATTTCCTGACAGGTAGGCAGCAACGAGTTGCTGTTGGGTGAGATCTTTAGCAAACCAAGAACTAATGTGTCTGGAGTTCCACAGGGCAGTGTCCCTGGCCAACTTTTATTTTGCAGTGTACAAGCGTTTAGTTGTTGGCCTTGAAAATCTTTTAGTAAGCCAATGATGCTACACTTGTTGGTGTCGTAAAGTCTCCACTAATTAAGCTGCTCTTAGTTCTGTCATGACATGGAGCTGTCCTAACTAATTAAGCTGCTCTTAGTCTGTCATGACATGGAGCTGATTAGTAAACTGTATATAGTTGGTGGGCTATGAAGCCGAATTCAGTAAAAAAACGAAAACACTGTCGATTAGTAGCTATAAAAAAAGTTTCACCCTATCCTCAGTCACTTAAAACATTTCACCCTCTCCTCAGTCACTCCAAGTCAATGGGATTCTGCTGACTGAATCTTAAGCTTTAACTATTCTAGGTTAACTTTTGACTTACATCTTTCGATAAACATCTAATGAAAGCGTCAGCAAATGCCACATGAAAGTCAGTGCTACTTTTTTCTAGGTAATTTCTTAGTTTACTAGAATACTGCTCTATGGTGTGGATGCCTGCTTCTGCCAGAGACTTATCTCTTAGATAGAATGGCTCTTGGTGGTAGGTTTTTTTGCTAACATTAGCAATTATGACTTGGACCATCGATGGATCGTCTCTTGTTTTTCAGTTTTTCATAAGTTGTATTACACAGAGGTCATTCACATTAATCAATTGATCCCTGATTCCCTTTTCCTGCTGAGAGCAACCAAATTTGCTGATCAGCAGCACAAATATGCAGCAAATGTGCCTCCCTGTTGAACTTCTCAGTTCCTAAGGCCCTTTATTCCTCACACTGTTGAACTGGAAAGTCTCCCTGAGGATGTCGAGCATTGAAATTTCAAAATATGAAGCAAAGGTGTGAGGCATTATTACCCTAATTATGTATTCCCTCCTCATTTTAACTACTTTAACATTTTTTTATTAAAAAATTTTTTTACCACCTTTTTCCATATTTTTAGGAAGCTTGAATTTAAAGTCGGTGATACCTGTAGGCTTGTTCCATATGAATAAGGTTCCTCTTCTGAGTAAGAAGAATAGTAAATCCTCTCATACTAATGTATATCAGGTGTTTGACTGACTCATGTTTAACTATAAAACAAGTATAAATTTATGTAAATACTTAACTTGTACTCAGTTGTCAAGCCTAGCCTGATACAGTTCTTTGTATAAGTATATGTGGTATCTTGTCATGGCCAGTGGAGATTTTAACGGGCTTGTTAGTTGTTAGAAGGTTTGCAGAAAGTCTTTGTAAATTATTGGATAAGTTATTACATAAATCTAATTTATATACATTTTAGTATGTAGTTATTTGCCTACAGTTATTATGGTGTAAAGTAATCAGTTAAGGAAAGGAAACTTCTTGCTCTTGACTAGATCACTAACCTATTTCCCGATACCAGTTTAGAATCAGGGCGATGTTTGATAAAGAAAACTTAATAAAATGAGATGTTTCTTAATATTTCAATTAAGTACTTGAATTCTTACCTCCACAGACAATGGCAAAGTCTTAGCCTCTGCAGTTGAAACTTCAATGGGCATCATGAAGATATATAATAAAAGTAGATACCACGTTTTCTCACATCAGCAATTAAGAGCTGTGTTCAAATATATATTTTTTTTCTACCAGATGGAATAAAATTATTTCTACAGCAATTGCTTTTATAGCAGTTACAAACTTCATAATTTTCCAAAGAGGGCTTGCTTAATCGTTGAAAATCATGCTTACAACCTTACATCGTGCGATTTTCCTTTGGTTAAGCTTTAGAACATAATGATATGTCACAACGAAGTAAATGACTTGTTAGCATTTCATTTTGTTTAAGTTAGACTTTCAGAAGCTTCCAATCAGTGTATTAGGAAGATGTGTTTTTAGAACTTTCCTTAAAAAATGGTCAAGATTCTTTTGGCGTAAATAACCTATTTTTTTATTTTTTACACTAATTCAATGATAGTCCATGAGAGATGTGTATTTCTGGTGATGGAAGTTCACTCTCGACGTGGTTCAGAAGTCACTAAAGCCGTTGGTTCCGTTGTTGAATAACCCCTGGTTCCTTGCAACGTAACACCATGCAAACAAACAAACAATAATAGTCCGCTTGATGTAAATTATCAGTTGGTTTTCATTTTGGTCTTTTATATGGTTGGTTTTCTGTGTGCATAGTATGGAACATTGCAATACAAATTTGTTTAAAAGAATGCAGACATTTGGTTATATTATCTTTGAAGTCTTAAGGTTGGGCAGCAAGCTTTGGCTTGTATTACCAAACACTAAAATGACGTACTACCTAATTTGGACTGTTCCGTAATGTAGGTTTTCCCAAGTGACTTGACTTGGAAACTTGGAGTTCCAATGCAGTGGTCTAAAGAATTTGTTTGTCCTAAATTAGTGAGAATTCCTAAAATTGTTCTGTACTCGTAGCCCAGAATCTTAGTGGATACATTGTTTGGAAATACTTTCACCACCTCGCTGTATGCTTAGGTGGTACAGTCTGTCTGGACTGTAGATGTTACATTTATTTGCCTTCAGCCTTTACCCATCTCTATGTGGGGTCGCTGTTCCTTGTAAGCCTTCTCCATGACATGATCAAACCACTGCAATCTTCTTTGCAACTTCCACCACTTTGACTGTCCCTCTGATATTTTCTGATCCTGTCCCTTCTCGTGACTCCAACATCCATCTCGACATCGTCATCTCTGCCACTTCTAACTTCCTTTCTTGAGAGCCTTCTTTATTGACCGTCTTGGCTGGTCTCATTACACTTTCATAAATCCTTCCTTTTACTTTTGGACTAATCTCTTGAATATTACCGATCTCCTCCAGTTCATCCAAGCACACTGTATCTGTATCCCTTGGTTTATTTCAGTCCTTGCCTCCACCCTCCATCACACAGGACCCAATGTTGTGCTTGAAAGTGGTAACCCTCTTGATGTCGTCTAAACCTAATTTAACTGCACCTTGTTTTCCTTCCTATCCCATCCACAGATATTCTGTCTTGATTACACCTATCATTTTTAATTTTTATTTTTTTAGTAATACTTATTAGCTGGACAGTTTCCATCCATTCTGCACTGTGACCTAGGTGTATAATTTGCAACCACAACAGAATCCCTTAATTTTTCAGTTATTTTCATGGCCTCCACTTTAATAGCTTCCTAATAACAAGGGTAAGAACAACTTTTTAATCATCATGAGCGTCGGTTTTGCAACGCAACAGGGTGCTTCCCCCCAATATTCAACGAAGTTCATGTTGAATGTTCCCACTCCGTTGTGTGTGCATTGTACTGAATTTTTATTAAGATGTTAATCTATGGAAAGAGGGACTTGGGAAGTGGAAAATTACCATTTGTGCTTAACATTTCTAAGTTATTAGAATGTCTGATGACGTGGCATTTAATAACGTAAAAAATATTTGTATAACCTTGGTTGTCCAAGAATTTTACATTGCTGACTGACTTTGCATAGGACTGCCAAGAGTTATATTCTTCAATTAGCTGAAAATTCAAAACATTCACGCATAGGTATTCTGCCATGTTTATAAAACGGTTGATCTTTATGTGAACTGATGATAGTCGATTTGTCTAATCACAAAATGTGTTTATTCTAAAACTTTCTAGTTTCTTACATATCCAGATGGTACAATTCTTTGTGTATTACTTTTAAACAAGATTTTATAAACGTGTGACTTTACAGTATATGATGTATATTTGTTCACCCTCCACACTGCAACCTCTTGACACATTTTTATTACTGAATTTTTAAATACCGAATTTCATATTTTCAGTTGACTTGCTGAAGCATAAGTTTTAACTACTGTAATTTTCTGTGCTGCATTTGTGGAACATTTTACTATTTTTCATTTATTATAGATTCAGCCCTTGCAACTCGACAAACTTTCCCTTCTAGCATATTCTAGCATATTCTAGTATTCATATATATTTTTACAAACTTCCCGTTATTCATTACTGATTAGAGGATTTTGCGTTCCTGTACTTGCCCGTGTTTATAAAATTTTTTGCTTTTCATTGTCAGTTACGAGCGCCGGCAATATAACAATTTTCAGTAATTGATATTTCCGATTATACATTGTTTCAAGTCAAAAAACTCAACTTGATAGGGATTTGTGAATGTGTGGTTAACATAACTTATAAATTGTGAATCATGATATATTTGCACTAAGTATAATACACATGTAATGAGAATTGTGACTATATAAAAAAAGTAATAGTAATACAGAAATTGTCACCTTCCAAGCTCTATCTTATTAGAATCTGTTCCCGTGGCCCTTCACATTCTCTCTCTCTCTCTCTCTCGCCCCAACCAGCACTTTTTTTCGCCATAGTCTTAATCCTATTCAGGCAGCTTCCAGCTTTGCTTTGATCTGCAGTTTTATTTGTTTTAGTTTGAGGTTTTAGGTTTTCTTGATTTTTTGTTTTCGGAGTTTCCTGTATTCAACTCATGGTTTTCTTTTGCACTTTTCCAGCGGTTTCATTTCGCTGTTTTGAAGTTCACTTCTCTGCCGGCTTTTTTTTTTTTTTTTTTTTTTCTCTCCTTGTAGTTGTGTTGTTTCTTTATCATAGCTTTGTGGTGTTTTTTTCTTGTTCAATCTTCCCGTTTATACTGTCATGGCTCTTGTATTTTATCAAAATTTGATAAGTTTTCTTTGTCAGTTTTGCTTTATTTCTTAACTGCGTTTTGATGTACTGTCCTTTTTACTTTATTCTACTACGCATCTTTTGCCTTATTGATTCTTCCCCTGCTCAAAGACGTTGCCCTCTTTTCATAACTCTCTCTGCTAGCCACAACTCTATTCTTTATACTTTTCGTTTTCTTCTGGATTTTCCCATGACATAGGACTTGACATAGATTAATCCCGTATTGCCGTCAGTGCACCTCACGCGGTGCACTGTTGGCATTACTTGAGAATCTTTGCAGCGTCTCTTTGAACCGTAGCTGCAACCTCTTTCGGTTTTTTTTAACTATACCTCTGTTCGTATTCTCGTTCTAACATCTTGCCACAATTGTTTCATGGTGCAATTGTGAGGTTTACCTATCACATCTTTAAAACCATTTCTACACGATTTCGCTTTCAGCGTCGAATGACCTCGTAGCTCCTAGTTCTTGCCCTTTAGGTGGCTAAATTCTATAGTTTTATTCAATCGTAGATTTTAGAGCCTTACTAATGACAAGGCTTTCAGTGATCAGGCTGTTGATCAATTTTATGTTCAGTTTTAGTTTTGGCTGCATTCTTGCTACATATTCTTTTAATTTTTTCTTATGTCTTGTACCAATTTCATTTAGCGATACAATTCTTGTTTTAGCAGGAGTTTTGTCTTCCAACCACACACACTATCCACGTATTGTTTAACATGATACGCCTATTAACATTTTCCCAAGTTCTGCCAGTGCACCTCATTCCGTGCAATGTTTTTAGAAAAAAAAAAAAAAGACGGGTGGGGGGGGGGGGTCCCCCCCCCCCCACCCCCCCCCCCCCCCCCCCCCTTTGCAGCGTCCCTTCGGCCTCTAGCTGCAAGTATCATTCTTTTACTGTATCTCGTTCTATTCTTCGTCTTACTGTCCACCCTCTGCTAGCAATTGTTCATAGTGCAAACTGCGAGGTTTTCCTATTGTTACATCTTTCAAACCTTTTACTGTCTATCAGATGTTAACGTAATTTTTCAGTTTTTAGTCAACCTTGTGATTCTGTTAACATTTAATATTAAGACATTTAGTATTTAAGTATTTATTTTTAGGAAATTTGTATTGTATAATTACGAAAATTAAGTTGTAGTGTGGTGATTTTGCACCTCCTCCCCGCTCGTTAAAATTTTTTAATTGCCCTTTTAACACCCGTATCTTTTTGTTTATGTTTGGGTACGTGACTGGAGCCCTCGGTGAAGGAGGGTGAGAAGAGACAGAGCGAGAGTTTGGACAGACAGTTCGGGCTTCTACAGAGGCTGTCCTTTTTTTTGCTTCTGCAGCTGCCGCTCTTAATATATTTTATCGACGCTTTTGGGAGTATTTTTTGAGCCATCCTTCGCAGGTACACTATGGCCACCTGCGGTGTTGTGTACGCTGTACTCGACATATTTTGAGTGCTGTCCTTCGCAGGTACGCTTCTGGCCACCTGCGGTGTTACGTTCCTGCTCGTATTGCAGGTGATTTGTGCCACCTGCGGCCTTATCTTGCTGCCACCTCGGTGGAAGATTTTTCCTGAGGTGTTAGAAGCAAATGCTTTTCCAGGACGCCCTTGGAACTTTTGCAGCTGTGGGGGGCCTTGATGCCCCGTCAGAAGTCAAGTAGGGAGACAGATCCCAGGTAAGCGTTCCTTTTTGTATGGTCGTGCAGGACCTCTCGACTCCTTCCTGGTGCTTCTGTATCCCCTGTTAGCAGAGTTCTGAAATTATTTGGATCACGGCCTACTGTAAGGCAAGACCTTTATTATTAGATCCCTGGATCACGGACTCCCCTTCTGAGTGTGGGGAGATATTTTGTTGTTATTATTATTTATATAGATAGTTATCTCTTATAATGAACTGTTGAGACAGTTGGATTTGTGCCCCTTTTTATTAGTTTGATTATAATTATAAATTCTTATTATGTTAACAGCCTCGTGGCTTTTATATTTTATATAATAAGTTTAGATTATAAACATAGGTAGGAGATTAAGTGTTTTCTCCCTGTTACTCTTCGCCTTTCTTCCCATCCATCCATTTAGTTATAGGTATTGGTATTTTACTCATTTTTGATCTGGCCAGTTTATATTGTATATTTTGATGTATTATGCATTCATATCTTTCTCTCTTCTCTCTGTTAGGCTTAGTTTTTAGAAGTTAGGGATCTCAAGGGATTATTTAAGGGCTAGAGTTTGTCCTTGGCAGTCACAAGGTTGACTTTGATTATTTTTTCTTTGTTAATAAATATTGTTGAGATTTCCTGAGTGTTTTCGTCTCCATTGACAATCTTTTGCTGGATACTCTGTAACAACCACTGAGTATACATCCTTTAGTGCAGACAAACCTGCACCACTGCCCAACAAGGGTCGTAACACTGTCACTTTCCGTTTGCAGCGCAGAATGGCCTTAGTTGCCCCAGTGCTTGGCATACTGCCAAAAATCCATATAAATCAAAACTCCCCAGTTCTACGTAGTTGTGAAGCTAAGTGTAATAGTATCGCTAGATACCCTGCTTCTGGCCATCAAGCAGAAAGATTTGAGGGAGCAATCTTGTATCTGGGGTCGTTTGACTCACTGACATACCACAGAAGGGAAATGAAAATATTATCCTTTTACCATGACTTGATATCTGTGTTTTTTTCTCTCAATACGATTATCCTTTTTAAACAATGACAGAAATCCATATATAGCTTTCTCGTTTTCGATTTATTCATTTCAGATATCCAGGAGCTTTCAAGGTCGCTGTTAAGTATTTGACAAGATACTAGTAAAGTAAAAACCATTGCTTTATATTCCTAGTGAAAAAACAATTAGTTGAACAGAGCAACCACTAGAATATATTGATTTATGATCATACATAGCCCGTGGTGTAAGAAGACTCTTAGGTGCGAGTTACTACTAGCGATGTACGTATCTGGGAATTAAGAAAAATGTTTTTAATGACATTTGGTTGGTAAAATCGCCGGGCTGACTTAAAAATTTAGGCCGTCACACTGACCTTGGTTTACTACTTTCAAACTGTGAATACGTATTCTGTTTTATACAAAATACTACGCTTTCAACAAAGCTTTCTAGTAACTGCAGCATTTTAGACACTGTAAACGAAGAATATTTTCCATAAGTTTCTCTTATTTTCTTAACTAATCTTTGGTAACTGTAGTTCAAACATCCTCCTCTATCCTTCAAAATTGTGCAGAATGATAGAAGCCTTGCAATTACAGAATTATGCTAGTCAACTTCCAAGCGATTATTAAGACTGTTCATTTGAACTTCGTTTCCAGTGAATTTTGAATATAAGGCACTTTTCATTCGGTGTCACTTTAAACTCGAATAAAATGCGTTTCATGCATATATCTTGTTTAAAGTAACCCCTTGTCATATTTTCAATCAATGGTAGTATCATTTGCAGGTTGCGTGCCTTAGAATGGTAGTAATTTGAGCTCTATTTTTGGGTGCCCTTGATCTCGTTCTAACATCAATCAACATTTACGATTAGGAATGCAGTTAGCATGTTGGCGCGGTAGAAGGAAAAAATAATTAACAGAGTGGAGATAACGTGGTAAGTTTTGCTGCTTCAGATTGTTTCAAACATTTACAGGAAATATTTAAAGAATAGGCTATGATAGATATTTAAGGTTTTCTTTCAAGTGTAGGAACACTGCATTTCAGATGAGCCGCGCAGCTAGGATTAGTGGTAAAATGAGTAGCGGGAAAACACAACACAAATATCAAGCCACAGTTTTTCATTGAGGTGCCGTAACTGGAGGAGGAATACGGATGCGATACATTTAATTGGAATCTAATCTGAGTACGTAACTTCATTGGTAGGGAAGAAAGGTAGAAACTGAATACTTGAATTTTTGATGTAGATGTTTAAGGAATTATTTAGAATTTCCACTTTTAATTTCATCAATGAGTAACATGTATACTCACTATATTAAAAAAAAATAACAAATGGGGTCAACATTAAGAACTTAACTAGATTATCAGTTAGTTAATGTTTTTTAGTTGTCTTCAGCGTACAGGAGAAAGGAAATTAAAAAAACTCCAATTATTTACATGTCTTTTGGAAATTGTGTAACTAATCTCTTAATCTACCTTGTTCACGTTTGTCTTCGAGGTAAACTCCCAACATTGGACCGGGGACCTCTGAACGGAGTGTTGAAAGCTCCCAGGTGTGTGATTTTAGTGCTGGCTGCTGAATTGTATATATGTTGTAATTTTGTTTTCTATGTGCGTCAACTGATAATGTCAAACTACCTGAAAGTCTTTGAAACGCACAGAAAGCGTTGAACAATAATTTTTTATGTATTATATAACATGGTTAGCATTTACTACTGGTGTCTGTAATAAAGGCTTCGTTTTGGCCGTATTACTGAAGAGCAGTCACGTAAAATGAGGATTGAGTAATTTGTAGTGTCAATAGCATCCTGTGAATGAATGTTTGGGAAATAAAATAAACAAATGATTAATTTAATCAATGTTTCTTTGAAATCCATAGTTGGACAGTTTTAAAAAATTCCCTAGTTAAAAAAAAAAATATTTAAAAATGAACAAGGATATACAGCAAGAAAATAATTTTGTTTTGCACTGGAGTTCATAGACCTGAGTGTTCTCCTTAAGGCCTGTCCACACGACCGGGCCTGATCGGCAGACCTCCCCTCTAACGGGCACAATTGACGGGCAAACCGTCAAATGCCAGATGGGTCTTGTAGCAAAATCACCATGGTGGGGTGCCCGATGGCTTGAGCTTCGACGCTGGCAGACTTACGTTAACCATATGCATTTCTTTTACGAAGCCATTCTTTGCACCATATTCTGTTCTTTTTCATCACACACAAAGCAATTCTCATGCTATACAATATCATCTTCTTTGCGGTAGGCGCCATGTTTATCGTACCGCATGCCCACCTCTCCATCGCCTCACCCGTGTCACCGTGTGAACAACATTCACGGGTAAGCCCACCCGTCAACCTCGGAGCACGCCGATCAGGCCCGCTCGTGTGTACAGGCCTTTAATTAGGCCCCCTTACCCACACTGACCCCCCATCCCTCTTGTACATCACTAGATGTTTATCCTTCGTAAAAGTGCTAAAGCGTATGAAATAAAACTCATATCTCGTTAATTTAGTCTATTCGCACCCGGTATACAAATGTTTCTCTATTTACTAGTGGAATGAAATAAAAAACTAAAAGTTCTTACTATTATAACATAGCAGAACCAAGAGGACTTGGCTCAACCCGGGTTAAGTGGTTCTGTTTGCTTTCTTTTAACCCAGATAAAATTTATAACGGCAAAATTGCCATTGTAATTAAAGCCTCCAAAATCTGAATAAGATTCACATTTCTGACTTTAATTCGTGAACATTTTCTGGAAATTACTGCTTTATAAACAAATTCAAACTAATACTTCCGCATGAGTTTCTTCGAAGAAAAATGGAAGGAGTAAAAGTAATTAAACATCCGTCTGTCTTTTATTGCAAAAGACTGAAAACTTAAGTAATAAGCGCTATTAGTTTTGCATAAAATATTGTTCAGCGATAGACATGATGAACACAAGACAGTGGAAAATAGACTACCCGATGAAAACTACCATTTCCATAAAGAAAATAGAAAACTTTCATCCCTAACGAAACCAGAATATTTCTGCACCCAATCCACTAAAGGATCTTTTTAAAGTTGTTTTGTCCTTTTCCTCTGATGGACTGGGCAAAAAATCCCCTTTGCTTCAAGTACCTGAATTTGCAGCATGCTTTATACTCAAAACTTTGTCAGATTTGTCATGACTATAATCTATTTAGCTTTCAATAAAAAAAAGGAAAAGGAAAGCCCACCAAGGGCCTCCCCAATCCCGCCTGGTAACAACATTAAGGAAACCATTGTAATTCTGAATAAAGCAAGTTACTAGGTCCTTGAATGCTTTCCTTTTCCTTTTTTTTGGACAACTTTATTGCAAACTTTACATAAAACAATAACATGACCGAGATAAGACACTAAGAACAGAATGAAAAGCCTTTTGAAATTAATGACATTTAGAATTTGAAATCCATTAGAATTTAAAAGCCATATTGAACAAAGGGAGATCGAGAACACTGCATATACATACCTTTCCACCACACCAAAAAAGATGGAAAATACTTCATATAACCCATAACAATTACCACCTTAAAATCCAAAGGACAACACTGCACAAAATACTGAAACCGCTTCCTATAAAAAAAAAAAAATAAATTGAATAAAAAAAAATAAAAAAACCCACACACCCTCCAACCACCCAAAAGAAAGTCAAAACTGCAATAAAACCACAGTATTCAAACTAGAGCGACATAACCGTAAAGCAACAGGATTATCGTTTGGACAAGTAGATCTCGTACGAGTATCTGTACTTTCTGTTTAGTTCAGCCTCATACACATATCCCAAAATATCAGTAATGTGTGTTTAGCAAGAATATTCTTTATGAAATTCTTAGAACCTGGTGTCTTAAAGTAACCCTTTCCATACCTTACATCAAAGACCAAAGTGTTCAACAAAATTATTTGCTACACTGGTAACGATAAATCAAATTAGAACTGAAACACCTTGGCAAGATATATTATTCTCTTCTGCCCCTTTTTGCTTCTGAGCCTCAAAGTCAAAAGAGAATGCAATTTCAATAATATTAATATGCATGAAAATTGAATTGATTCCTGAAAACATGGCAAACTTGAAAGCAGGTACAGAGATCTCTCTTACTAATACAATAATTAATCAATTTATTTGCAAAGATTCTACACTTAAATTTTTTTTAATTTTTGGGTGAAGAGACCAAAACTATCTATGCTTTTGAAATAAATTAATACACGTTAAGATCCTACTTGCTTAAATGATTAATCTGTCCATGTCAAGACACTGTCATGGTGTATGAAGCATAATAGGAGAAACATAATTCTACCCATTAGATGTCAATTCTATGTAAGATTCATCAAACTGACAGTTTATCAGGTTTTGGACTTCAACAGTCTTCACAACAGTCAAACAGTTTTGAAGAATAATGACCTTTATCATAAAGAGAGAGACTAGAAAACCTACAAAACTGGAATGATAATCATGCGGTTTGTAAAAGGTTTCTAATCTCTATGATATAGGTCGCTATTCCTCAAAGCTGTTTGACTGTTGTGACGTCTGTTGAAGTCCAAAAGATGATAGTCTGTCAGTTTGATGAATCCTACATAGAATTGACATCTAATGGGTAGAATTTTCTGTTCCTCCTCTTGTACTCCATACACCATGAGTTTCTTGAAATAGACAAATTTATCATTTAAGGAAGTTAAGGTCATAAAGTGTAATTACTATTTCGAAAGAGTTTTGGTAAACTTTATAACAATTTTAGCAATTAAGTGTGACACCCAATTCTGAACTAAATACTAGAATATTCAGCATTTTTTATTAGCTGTCCTCTCCTCTCCGCCTAATATAACAGGGCATCCACAAATTATTGAATTATAATGTAGAGGTAAATTAGACGTTTGCAGAAATCGGCAAATTGGCTGACTTATTCATCACGTTCAATAGTTAAGGTTACCAGTTCATTGATGGTGCAGTGATAATTCTTATATAAAAAAGTAAGTGATTGTAAAGGACATGAAGCACACAGTAAAAAGGACCAGAGGTTTAACGTACTGTAAACTGACAAATACTGAACTTACTGTGAAAATATCTATGGGGAAATTTAAGAGTAAAAAGGTTTTCAAGGTGTTACAGGAAGAAAACGTCGCAGTTGCACTATGAAATAATTAATTGTTCGGAGAGGGTGGACAGCAAGATGGAAAGAAGGGAAAATGAGCGCAGGTGCAGCAAAATGAATAAAAGAGGTTGCATCTAGGGGCCGAAGGGACGCTGCAAAGAAACTTAAGTAATGACTACAGTGCACCGCGTGAGGTGCACTGACTTCACCCCTTTGCAGAGTAGTAAAGGATATGATGGATACGAAATTAAGGTAAACAAAATGATATGCTGAATATAGCGCCTACAGATAAAACAAGTTCCATAGACAATAAGCTTTCAGCAGCAGCCACTATCAAGGATAAATGACTTTATAACAACTGTCCGTAGCAACAGCAGTAGTTTAGAACGCTAACAACTTTCTTGAAAACTGTTATTAACTTGAGAAACATACAGCGACAATAAAGACGAATCCTGATATGAAACATTCAAAAGAAAATTTTGAATTCAAAAACTTTTCTTTCAACAAGAACTAATTTAAGGACTACGAGTACAGAGCACAATCAGTCTAATAGGCATACACACACTTGAAACTTCCACAAACCAACTCGACTGTGAAATTATCTACACATCAATACGTACTATCATAGCTATATGTGGAATCAGAAATACTGTAAGAAATATTGCCGGGGTGGACTTTAGTGCATACGAGATGGTATAACATAACCTATTTATGTACTATATCATTTTTCATGGTGGTAATATTTAGGTTGCAATTTGAATACACAGTAATTAGTTAAATGGGACATTATTTGAAATGAGCAATAAAGGTTAAAGTGGTGCTAATTACGAGCAAACATTGTATAATCTATTTTGTTGGCTTCTTGTACACTAAGAAAATCTAAAAGCCTTAGGTTTGATACTTGAATATGCTTTCAATACAAAACTCCTTTAAAATGTGATTATCGTGACTTTTACTTTTCTTTATGTTATGGACATTAACGGTGCAAAAGCAGACAACAGTGACACTTTATGGACCCAGCTGAACCTCTTTCAGAATAGCCGACATGTCAGTGCAAGAGAAAGGATAAAATTGTAGGCTCCGTTGGCCAATTATGTAGTTAAATATTTGGCTAAATTTTATAGTGACACAGCTTTATATAATTTCCATAAAACAACAAACATTCCTCAGAAAGTTCATGACGTGTCTTATTAAATCTCAGTCTCTTACATTAATACACTACTCCATTTGCATACGAGTCTTGACAAATCTGTCTTTACAAAATCAGGTACTATTTAACACAGAATATTAAATTGTACATATTCAAGTAAACAATATCCATACAAAATAACTAGCGCTTGTATAGATAAAACATTCAAGTCTTCCACAACAGAAGATTGCAAGTATAGTCTTTAAAATTTTTTAAACGTAAGTTTAAACGTAACCTCTTGAAGCTAACTGATTCGGGAAAATCCTAGAACAAACCAGTATTACAAGTAACTCTAAAGAACTGAATTTAAGTACAATCGAAGATATCTATAAATTACATTTTCTGAATCACATGAGGTTTACAATCATAACATGGCAAACAACTGTTACAGCTGTATACACCAAGTAAGTTCTACTAAATGTTGACATGTATAGATAGATCAATAATATATTATAAAAAGCCGTTGACAGCCTTAAAATAGCACAACGGGGCAACATTTTCCATTTCTGCTATAATTTACACCAGTAAATAGACAAGTTTGTACACTGAGGATGAACAGCAACCCATATTAAAATACTTTAGATTTACGGCACACGCGAAGGAGAAACCTACTGCGTTAGGAAAAGATGAGGTGGCCTGGGGAAGGGGGGAGGAACCCCAGCCATATAACGCTTGACTGGGTAGTTGAAATTGAACATTTCCATTTTGTGGGAGAGGGCAGAGGCTCTGAAAATGTCAAAATATACAAAAAGGCGTCAGTAATCATTCTGACTAAACAGCTGACTACAAGACTTGAAATTTACCCGACTGGTGATACCGAGCCCTTAGAGAAAACACAGAATAAGAGAAGTTAAAGTAAAATGGAGAGAGAGAGAGAGAGAGAGAGAGAGAAGAGAGCGAGAGAGAGGCGAGAGAGAGAGAGAGAGAGAGAGAAGAGGACCTGTCTTACAGCCTATGTTTAAAATTTAGCCATCTAAAACATTAAGACCTCCATAGCTCTAAAAACAAAATCAACCACTGGTACTCAGATTTTTCTCAGTATCTAACAGCTGTCAGAATTTTATACTTAACATCAAGACTTGATGTTCAAGATTCTATTTTTTAAAGGACCTTCATAAAAGTTGGAGTCATTCAGAGATAAAACAAAATGTTCCAGATACCCCAGATGCTATTTTGCCAAATCCTAACGAAAAATTTACTCCAAAATTAAAGAAAAACAAACTTAAACCGAGATGTCAGGAAGAGGAACCTCCAAACTTTTGGCACAAGCGTTAAATGTAGCATCTACCTAAACCTGATGAAAGTTCAGAAAAATGGTCACGTAATTCTAAAGGTGCGTTTAGATTGGAGATTAAACTCTCCCGAGAGACGGCTACTCTCGCGCGATTTTCTCTACAGCGTGTTTACACTACCAGCAAGTTTTTCGCTCCGAGAGCTGTGAGAGTGTGTCGCGAGAGAAAGTGTCCGTGAGTCGGGTAAGATTTCTCTCGCATCTGTTTACACTGGAGCCAGTGCCAGTCGACAACTAGCGAGGGTTCGGAGAAACACATGTCTCAAAAGTGCCGTGTTGCTGCTGCATCACAATTATGAACGAAGTGAAAAAGAAAAACGGAAAAGAAGTATGTGGGTTCGAAAATGGATAAGCAGAAGGGGAGAAGATGGAAGCACATGCAAAGTTATTAAGAAAATTGTTTGAGGAAGATACATCGAGCTATAAGAACTTCGTATGTATGAGCATAAGGAGAAGATGCACTTGACAACTGATAGCCCTCCAAGGCTGCACTTGATGAAATGAGCTTTCTAAGGCTTTTGAAGCGTCCGCATTCATTTCTCATCATCTCTATGTTGCACCGAAATGCATCGTGTTCTTACCTGAATATTACATAGTATATTTAGTACTAACGATTATATGTCATTAAGTATATACTTATAAAGAAAGTAAAGTTTCTTTTTTTGCTTACATTTGAAGGACAAAGTGAAAAAATTTCTGTTTTTACCAAAAACAGTACAAACAACTGACTGGAAGTGCTTGAGTCTAAAATGTCCGGTATAAGCAAGAAAATTTCAGCCCAAGGACCAAAGACAAAGAATGACTAAAAAGAGAGAAATAAATGACAGAATGCGGCGATGACAAAGAGCCGCCGAAAAAAAAATCCTACACTTGAAATGAAGGAAAAATAAACAAGGGAAAGAAAAGAAAAATTGCTTCATCCCGCACTCATCTTCTCTCGCGAGAGTAAACGAAAACTTTCACAGATCTGAATATTCACTGAACAGAGTGGAGAGCTACAACCTACTATGAAATTTAGGACCTCTGTAACACGGAGTTTTGGATTTTGCTCCTTATCAAAGCATCGGATGGAGCTGAAAGTTGACATATGTATATTGTACAACAACACACAAATTTTGTCAGCATTATAAATAACCTAAACCCGATAGTTTTAATTTTTATAGAGTAAAAATAATTCATTACGTAAGCAAGGTAAACATCATTTTACGAAATGTTGTCCCGCCATCCACCAGACAGAAAAACCCATTCACCTTATTCCATTGGCTCTGAAACCCAAAGTAGTCAAGAATGGCTAACAGGATTTGGAATTGTCCCCGTGGTTGCAAAACTGCATTTGTCTTACGACTTGCAACTTTATACAGTCAAGAGAATGCCCGTGGTAGTTACTATACTGAATAGGTAATTATTCAGTTTCTAGTTTAAATCCAATGTTCATGGTCTGATTTGTATTTAGCGTAACGTGATTATAATACTTGTAATGTCATTCAGGATTTTGAACATTTCCATTAACTATTCACTATGCCACCAAGAGAGAAAGAGAGAAAGAGAGAGATTGTATGTAAACAGTCCTTATATAACTATTTTTGTTTAAATAAGATTTTTATCCAAAGTAAATACAAGTACATGTGTGCTAAAATCTCCAGCAGACAAACGGATCATCCGATATGATATAATTTTTTTTCTTCTTTAGTCTGTACGACCATGTTGGATATAAAGACTTTATGAATAGCGGAATGATACATAGATGTAGGTGGAGTATCTGTGCTAGTGTAGTAATACTACTGTAGCAGTAGTGCCGCAAAATTAGTAATAGCGGCAATATACATGAATAAAACGTTTAGGCCAACTGCTGGGATCCCTGAGGATAATTTAGCACTTCTTACAACTATACTCGAGAAATGAGTTTATATAACCAGAAGTTAGATTTTCCAATACAACAATGTCCATGATAGCCTTCATTGTTATCGTGAATTATTACGAGGCCAAAGTGGGTGGAGCCTCATGAAGTCATCACTCTGACGATAATTATTGGTGAAGGTTTAAAGCCAAAATACGGTACCGTCTATTTTTTTTCTTCTTTTTCCTAGGAAATAGGTAGATAGCCGATAAATAAAAATTGCTTGATATTGGATACAGCAGTTATCAAATCAAGCTTGTCTACTATGTCTTTGAAAATTACCAACTATTCCCTACATCTTGTCAATCTGATTGTGACCTATAGAGTAGATTATAATTTCTTAGGACACTTATTTTGGGAGTTAGACTAATAATCGAAGTGATTTTGTATTTATTAAAATATTTTGTTGGTTTGTTCATTATGACAATTATCAGTGGAGAGGATTCAGAGTTCATAAAGGTGTACTGCTTTGCTTGTATTTAAATTTTTGTCATTGTTGCCAGAGGTATAGCCTTCGTTACGTATAGCCAATCATCCATCGAGAAAGAGGGAAGAAATGCTGTCATAAGTTACGTAACGAGTGCGTTCGAAACCTTATGTCTGAGTAAGTTGGCCCGTCTTCAAAAAAAGTCAATTTTACATTATAAGTACCAAATTTATTCAACCTACGTAATGCAGAATACAGTCAAAATTTATGTGTAGATATAATGTGTATTCTGAATAAGCGTTATATCTATGAAAAGCATAGATAAAAAGTTATTTCCAAAAAACCGTGTTACAGAAGCCCTGAATCTCATAGTAGCTCTACGAGCGTGCTGTCTAGACTGTTTAGACTGTAGCGTGCGCGAGAGAAGAGAAACACTCGCGAGAATAGAGAGAAAATCTCGGAGAGTACTCTACAGCCTGTTTACATTCCATAGAGCAGCTGTCTGAGAGCAACACGCGGAAAAAACTCTCCAATCTAAGCGCACCTATTAAGCAGTGTTAAGGTGCGTTTAGATTGGATATTAAACTCTCCCGAGAGACGGCTACTCTCGCGCAACTTTCTCGACAGCGTGTTTACACTACCAGCAAGTTTTTTTCTCCGAGAGCTGTGAGGGAGTGTCGCGAGAGAAAGTGTCCGAGAGTCGGGTAAGATTTCTCGCGCATCTATTTACACTGGAGTCAGTGCCAGTCGACAACTAGCGAGGGTTGAGAGAAACATAGTTTACAGTGTTACCCATGATATGGAAGATGGATTGGTTTTTTGTGTAGAACCAAATCCTATGCAGTAGGACGTAATAAAATATATATATATATATATATATTATATATATATATATATATATATATATATATATATATATATATATATATAGAATATATATATATTATATATATATATATATATAGTATATATATATATATATATATACATACATACATACATACATACTACATACATACATACATATACATATATATATATATTATATATATATATATATATATATATATATATATATATATATAATATATATATATAGATATATATATGTGTGTGTGTGTGTGTGTGTGTATATATATTTCTCCGTAGTCCTATTGCTAAAATGACAACACATTAAGATCAGCTGATGTATAGTGAATCTTTGGTGGATGGAAGCAACAAGATCGATTAATTGGTAAGAATCTTTGTCTAGATAGATATTATTATCGTAATACCGATATGAAAGCACCATTTAATTTCCAGTTTCTCTGCCAAGAGTTGTGATCACGACACCTTCCAAAAAAGTGGAGTTTCACTACCCTGATGACTATCGTAGGACAACATCCTCAAAAACACATTAATTTCATTCTATTTCTCTCCTCTTGACTCTTGCGACGTCAGGCATTCCTCGGATATCACTTTTTTTTCTTCTTCAATTTCTAGTTTCAGCGCACATTTGAATCCGAAGATTGTGCCATTTCCTTGTAATTTATTTTTCGCTAATTCCCAAGTTCTCAGCTATTTCTTTAATTTTACTAATTTTCAGCTCTTTGTTTCTGTACTCAGGCAAAGTCACATTCCACAGTTCAGGAAATTTCTCGTATTGCTGAATTAATGCAATTGTTTGGTCTTTATTCCACTTTTTGCCACTCATGTTCTCTCGCGAGAGTAACGAAAACTTTCACAGATCTGAATATTCACTGAATAGAGTGGAGAGCTACAACTTGGCTCTACGAGCGTACTGTCTAGACTGTTTAGACTGTAGCGTGCGCGAGAGAAGAGAAACACTCGCGAGAGTAGAGAGAAAATCTCGGAGAGTACTCTACAGCCTGTTTACATTCCATAGAGCAGCTGTCTGAGAGCAACTCGCAGAAAAAACTCTCCAATCTAAACGCACCTTTAGGAGGTCGTACAAGGTCTCAGACAGTTTGAAATAACGAGAGAGAGAGAGAGAGAGAGAGAGAGAGAGAGAGAGAGAGAGAGACGGGAGAGAGAGAGAGAGAGAGAGAGAGAGAGAGAGAGAGAGAGAGAGAGAGAGATAAATTTTATATTGGTCTTCACAAGGCTTTTTGTTCTTTGAGAATAATTCTTTGCATAATTGGTTGAATCGGTTATGGAATACCTAGAAAAAAAGGAGAAACTAAATTATGCTTCGTTTTCTATATCACCACCATCGAATGATTTAGATTTACCGATTTCACCCTTCAATATCATTCATAGAAAAGTGGTGCAAACAAGATGCTAGTTTACAGCCCAATTTTACTGCAAAACAATGCATTTAATTGCCTATTTTGTTGCATAATGACTATGAATACGAAGAATCGATTTTTGACTTTTAATGATAATCTTTAGATATATATAAAGTTTAGAGAACGTACCATTGAGGCCCTGCTTATATAAAAAAAAAAATTCCTAATTCAAATAAATAAATCTCAAGTCGAGGTCAAAGGTTAAAAGTCTTTCAGTTGCCAATTCGTGAAAGTAAGAATCAGAATCACATCCTAGAAAGACAAGAGCCTACACATAGCGGTCAATGCCATGATGTGAGATGGAGTTCGTGGACACATTAAACATTGCCGAGTAAGAACTAACTTTTCCTAAACATTTGCTGAAGTCTGAAGCTTTCCCCAAAAAATTAAGAAAACAGATTGAGAGAATTTTGATTTTACCAGACTGATTTACGCCGAATCAAATTGACGGAAATTACTTTGTGTCATGTTGCAAGTAATAAATTTCAAGATTAAACTGAAAACTTCAGCTTCATTAGCATAATGTCTTACACAATTTTTCTTAAATATAAATAATGTGAACACTTATGGTGGACTACGAACGGGGTTTCATTACTGAATCCAGGCTTGACGGCATAAACCTTCAAAGTGCTCATCCGTGAAGTAAATCATGGCATTGGCAGGAGGTGTCAGACAATGATTCACCTCGAAAACACTCAGATTTTAGCTTCAGAAAAAAAATCTTCTCGCCTAACATGTTAACTCTTCAACATCGTGTCAAAGTCCACAAACTGATATTTTAACTACTTCAATACTTAAAATGGGAAAATTTAGACTTTCTAATTTTTTAACTATTACTTATTCAGTAACCTCACTAAGTGGCGGGACTGGGGTGGAGCGACAATTTACCTTCATGATTATGGCTTTCCTAGCACACTTAAGGCAATTCTGGAATTAAAAATCTCACTGAATTTTTTTCCCTACTATGCTGCATATTTCCCAAATGTTGAAATAGCATAAAAAACCCGAAAACAATTAAAAATTCTATGTAAACAGAGTACAAGTAAACTACAAAACAATTACAACTATTAACTGATGGCCAACCTACTATCTCTTAACAGAAGTTTCATAATAAAAGGTTGCAGATTATTGCTGTGAAATACTGGGTGGTCTATTTGCGTGACGAAATTCTTGATACAGGTACATAACTTTAATTTAAATGATATAGTAGTTGATTATACTGACGAATGTACGGGTTCTCAACAGCATTACTTATACACACCCCATTTATTTTATATGTGAAATAATTTTCGTGATTCAGCAAAGATCTAACTTTCAAATTCTACTGTTAAATTATTTATGTACCTTTTCCCATGTATTCCCATTTGTCACTTGAATGCATTTATGAACACAGGAAGAGCACAGCAGCCTTGTAATACAAGAAACAATTTAGGTACATATCTCAAATGCTTAATAAATAAAAATGCCAACAAACAAATCTTACTAATCAAACCATTGATTTCAACTTCAGCGTAACTTGTAATGGATTTATGCCTGGACAATATACAATTCTGGACTATATATAATTCTGCTTGATCTATACTATTGCATGATATTTCATGGGCCTATAGATTAAAAAAAAACACAAATTAAGTACCTG
>NC_087207.1:12455650-12483150 GCF_015104395.2 Macrobrachium nipponense
CAGGTACTTAATTTGTGTTTTTTTTAATCTATAGGCCCTGAAAATATCATGCAATAGTATTGATCAAGCAGAATTATATATTGTAGAATTGTACATTGTCCAGGCATAAATCCATTACAAGTTACGCTGAAGTTGAAATCAATGGTTTGATTAATAAGATTTGTTTGTTGGCATTTTTATTTATTAAGCATTTGAGATATGTACCTAAATTGTATCTTGTAATACAAGGCTGCTGTGCTCTTCCTGTTTTCAGTAATGCGTTCAAGTGACAAATGGGAATACATGGGAAAAGGTACATATATAATTTAACAGTAGAATTTGAAAGTTAGCTCTTTGCTAAATCACGAAAACTATTTCGCATATAAAATAAATGGGGTGTGTATAAGTAATGCTGTTGAGAACCCGTACATTCGTCAGTATAATCAACTGCTATATCATTTAAATTAAAGAATAGTACCTGTATCAAGAATTTCATCACGCAAATAGACCACCCTGTATTTCACAGCAATAATCTGCAACCTCTTATTATGAAACTTCTGTTAAGAGATAGTGGGTTGGCCATCAGTTAATAGTTGTAATTGTTTTGTAGTTTACTTGTACTTTGTTTACATAGAATTTTTCATTGTTTTCGGGTTTTCTATGCTATTTCAACATTTGGGAAATATGCACCATAATAAGGAAAAAATTCAGTGAGATTTTTAATTCCAGAATTGCCTTAAGTGTGCTAGGAAAGCCATAATCATGAAGGTAAATTGTCGCTCCACCCCAACCCCAACCACTTAGTGAGGTTACTGAATAAGTAATAGTTAAAAAAAGTCTAAATTTTCACATTTTAAGTATTGAAGTAGTTAAAATATCAGTTTGTGGACTTTGACACGATGTTGAAGAGTTAACATGTCAGGCGAGAAGATTTTTTTCTGAAGCTAAAATTTGAGTGTTTTCGAGATGAATCATTGTCTGACACCTAGTGGATGGCTCTTCTGCCACTTTGATGAGCACTTTGAAGGTTTATGCCGTCAAGCCTGGATTCAGTAATGAAACCTCGTTCGTAGTCCACCATAAGTGCTCACATTATTTATATTTAAGAAAAAATTGTGTAAGACGTTATGCTAATGAAGCTGAAGTTTTCAGTTTAATCTTGAAATTTATTACTTGCAACACGACACAAGGTAATTTCCGTTAATTTGATTCGGCGTAAATCAGTCTGGTAAAATCAACTTCTCTCAATCTGTTTCTTAATTTTTTGGGGAAAAGCCTCAGACTTCAGCAAATGTTAGGATGTTAGTTCTTACTCGGCAATATTTAATGTGTCCACGAACTCCATCTCAACATTGTGACCTTGACCTCCTTGTGTAGGCTCTTGTCTTTCTAGGATGTGATTCTTACTTTCACGAATTGGCAACTGAAAGACTTTTAGCCTTTGACCTCGACTTGAGACTTATTTATTTGAATTAAGAATTTTTTTTTTATATAAACAGGGCCTCAATGGTACGTTCTCTAAACTTTGTATATATTTCAAGATTATCATTAAAAAGTCATTCGACCTCGTATTCATAGTCATTATGCAACAAAATAGGCAATTAAATGCATTGTTTTGCAGTAAAATTGGGCTGTAAACTAGCATCTTGTTTGCACCACTTTTCTATGAATGATATTGAAGGGCGAAATCAGTAAATCTAGGTCATTCAATGGTGGCGATATACAAAACGAAGCATAATTTAGTTTTCCCTTTCAACCAATTATACAAAGAATTATTCTCAATGAACAAAAAGCCTTGTGAAGTCCAATATAAAATCTCTCTCTCTCTCTCTCTCTCTGTTATTTCAAACTGTCGGAGACCTTGTACGACCTCCTAACACTGCTTAATCTTAGAATTACGTGACCATTTTTCTGAACTTTCATCAGGTTTAGGTAGATGCTACATTTAACGCTTGTGCCACAAGTTTGGAGGTTCCTCCTCCTGACATCTCAGTTTACGTTTTTTTTTTCTTTAATTTTGGAGTAAATTTTTCGTTAGGATTTGGCAAAATAGCATCTGGGTTATCTGGAACATTTTGTTTTATCTCTGAATGACTCCAACTTTTATTAAGGTCCTTTAAAAAATAGAATCTTGAATATCGAGTTGAGTTTGCAGACAAAGCTACTAATTTCGATGAGAATTTCTTAGTTTTACACCCTGCACTAGATTTTATGTAAGTTGAATTTGAGGGCCGATAACTTTTCATAAGCAAAACTTGATAGTATAACTACAAACCTTTCGACGACACCCAAGTAATCGTAGATAATTCTCCTCTTGATGTTAAGTATAAAATTCTGACAGCTGTTAGATACTGAGAAAAATCTGAGTACCAGTAGTTGATATTTGTTTTGTAGAGCTATGGAGGTCTTAATGTTTTAGATGGCTAAATTTTAAACATAGGCTGTAAGACAGGTCTTGGTTTGATTGTACACGCTCGGCAGTCTTTGCACAGTCTCTCTCTCTTTTATTTTAACTTCTCTCATTCTATGTTTTCTCTAAGGGCTCGGTATCACCAGTCGGGTAAATTTCAAATCTTGTAGTCAGCTGTTTAGTCAGAATGATTACTGAAGCCTTTTTTTGTATAATTTGACATTTTCAGAGCCTCTGCCCTCTCCCACAAAATGGAAATGTTTAATTTCAACTACCCAGTCAAACGTTATATGGCTGGGGTTCCTCCCCCCTTCCCCAGGCCACCCCATCTTTTCCTAACGTAGTAGGTTTCTCGTTCGTGTGTGCCGTAAATCTAAAGTATTTTAATATGGGTTGCTGTTCATCCTCATTGTACAAACTTGTCTATTTACTGGTGTAAATTATAGCAGAAATGTAAATGTTGCCCCGTTGTGCTATTTTGAGGCTGTCAATGGCTTTTTATAATATATTATTGATGTATCTATACAACTGTCTACATTTAGTAGAATTTACTTGGTGTATACAGCAGTAACAGTTGTTTGCCATGTTATGATTGTAAACCTCATGTGATTCAGAAAATGTAATTTATAATATCTTCGATTGTACTTAAATTCAGTTCTTTAAGTTACTTGTAATACTGGTTTGTTCTAGGATTTTCCCGAATCGGTTAGCTTCAAGAGGTGTTACGTTTAAACTTACGTTTAAACAATTTTAAAGACTATACTTGCAATCTTCTGTAGTGGAAGACTTGAATGTTTTATCTATACAAGGGCTGGTTATTTTGTATGGATATTGTTTACTTGAATATGTACAATTTAATATTCTGTGATAAATAGTACCTGATTTTGTAAAGACAGATTTGTCAAGACTCGTATGCAAATGGAGTAGTGTATTAATGTAAGAGACTGAGATTTAATTAGACACGTCATGAACTTTCTGAGGAATGTTTGTAGTTTTATGGAAATTATATCAAGCTGAGTCACTGTAAAATTTAGCCAAATATTTAACTACATAATTGGCCAACGGAGCCTGCAATTTTATCCTTTCTCTTGCACTGACATGTCGGCTCTTCTGAAAAGAGGTTCAGCTGGGTCCATAAAGTGTCACTGTTGTCTGCTTTTGCACCGTTAATGTCCATGACATAAAGAAAAGTAAATGTCACGATAATCACATTTTAAAGGAGTTTTGTATTGAAAGCATATTCAAGTATCAAACCTAAGGCTTTTAGATTTTCATAGTGTACAAGAAGCCAACAAAATAGATTATACAATGTTTGCTCGTAATTAGCAACCACTTTAACCTTTATTGTCCATTTCAAATAATGTCCCATTTAACTAATTACTGTGTATTCAAATTGCAACCTAAATATTACCACCATGAAAAATTATATAGTACATGAATAGGTTACGTTATACCATCTCGTATGCACTAAAGTCCACCTCGGCAATATTTCTTACAGTATTTCTGATTCCACATATAGCTATGATAGTACGTATAATTTCACAGAGTCGAGTTGGTTAGTGGAAGTTTCAAGTGTGTGTATGCCTATTAGACTGATTGTGCTCTGTACTCGTAGTCCTTAAGTTAGTTCTTGTTGAAAGAAAAGTTTCTTTGAATTCAAAATTTCTTTTGAATGTTTCATATCAGGATTCGTCTTTATTGTCGCTGTATGTTCTCAAGTTAATAACAGTTTTCAAGAAAGTTGTTAGCGTTCTAAACTATTGCTGTTGCTACGGACAGTTGTTATAAAGTCATTTATCCTTGATAGCGGCTGCTGCTGAAAGCTTATTGTCTATGGAACTTGTTTTATCTGTAGGCGCTATATTCAGCATATCATTTTGTCTACCTTAATTTCGTATCCATCATATCCTTTACTACTCTGCAAAGGGGTGAAGTCAGTGCACCTCACGCGGTGCACTGTAGTCATTACTTAAGTTTCTTTGCAGCGTCCCTTCGGCCCCTAGATGCAACCTCTTTTATTCATTTTGCTGCACCTGCGCTCATTTTCCCTTCTTTCCATCTTGCTGTCCACCCTCTCCGAACAATTAATTATTTCATAGTGCAACTGCGACGTTTTCTTCCTGTAACACCTTGAAAACCTTTTTACTCTTAAATTTCCCCATAGATATTTTCACAGTAAGTTCAGTATTTGTCAGTTTACTGTATGTTTTATGTCCTTTACAATCACTGACTTTTTTATATAGGAATTATCACTGCACCATCAATGAACTGGTAACCTTAACTATTGAACGTGATGAATAAGTCGGCCAATTTGCCGATTTCTGCTAACGTCTAATTTACTTCTACATTATAATTCAATAATTTGTGGATGCCCTGTTATATTAGGCGGAGAGGACAGCAAATCAAAAATGCTGAATATTCTAATATTTAGTTCAGAATTGGGCGTCACACTTAATTGCTAAAATTGTTATAAAGTTTACCAAAACTCTTTCGAAATAGTAATTACACTTTATGACCTTAACTTCCTTAAATGATAAATTTGTCTATTTCAAGAAACTCATGGTGTATGGAGTACAAGAGAAGGAACAGAAAATTCTACCCATTAGATGTCAATTCTACGTAGGATTCATCAAACTGACAGCCTATCATCTTTTGGACTTCAACAGACGTCACAACAGTCAAACAGCTTTGAGGAATAGCGACCTATATCATAAAGAGAGATTAGAAACCTTTTACAAACTCGCATGATTATCATTCCAGTTTTGTAGGTTTCTAGTCTCTCTCTTTATGATAAAGGTCATTATTCTTCAAAGCTGTTTGACTGTTGTGACGTCTGTTGAAGTCCAAAACCTGATAGTCTGTCAGTTCGATGAATCTTACATAGAATTGACATCTAATGGATAGAATTATGTTTCTCCTCTTATGCTTCATACACCATGACAGTGTCTTGACATGGCCAGATTAATCATTTAAGCAAGTAGTATCTTAACATGTATTAATTTATTTCAAAAGTATAGATAGTTTTGGTCTCTTCACCCAAAAATTAAAAAATGTTAAAAGTATAGATCTTTGCAAATAAAATGATTAATTATTGTATTAGTAAGAGATCTCTGTACCTGCTTTCAAGTTTGCCATGTTTTCAGGAATCAATTCAATTTTCATGCATGTTAATATTATTGAAATTGCATTCTCTTTTGAACTTTGAGGCTCAGAAGCAAAAAAGGGCAGAAGAGAATAATATATCTTGCCAAGCTGTTTCAGTTCTAATTTGATTTATCATTACCAGTGTAGCAAATAATTTTGTAGAACACTTTGGTCTTTGATGTAAGGTATGGAAAGGGTTTAAGACACCAAGTTCTAAGAATTTCATAAAGAATATTCTTGCTAGAACATACATTACTGATATTTTGGGATATGTATATGAAGGCTGAACTAGACAACAGAAAATACAGATACTCGTACGAGATCAACTCGTCCAAACGATAATCCTGTTGCTTTACGGTTATGTCACTCTAGTTTGAATACTGTGGGTTTTATTGCGTTTAGTTTGACTTTTCTTCTGGGTGGTTGGAGGGTTGTGGGTGTGTTTTTTTTTTTATTCAATTTATTTTTTTTATAGGAAGCGGTTTCAGTATTTTGTGCAGTGTTGTCCTTTGGATTTTATTAAGGTGGTAATTGTTATGGGTTATATGAAGTATTTTCCATCTTTTTGGTGTGGTGGAAAGGTATGTATATGCAGTGTTCTTGACCTCCCTTTGTTCAATATGGCTTTTAAATTCTAATGGATTTCAAATTCTAAATGTCATTAATTTCAAAAGGCTTTTCATTCTGTTCTTGGTGTCTTATCTCGGTCATCATGTTGTTTTCTGTAAAGTTTGCAATAAAGTTGTCCCAAAAAAAAGGAAAAGGAAAGCTTTCAAGGACCTAGTAACTTGCTATATTCAGAATTGCAATGGTTTCCTTAATGTTGTTGGGTTGGGGAGGCCCTTGGTGGGCTCTCCTTTTCCTTTTTTTTAAATTGAAAGCTAAATATATTATAGTCATGACAAATCTGACAAAGTTTTGAGTATAAAGCGTGCTGCAAATTCAGGTACTTTAAGCAAAGGGGATTTTTTTGCCCAGTCCATCAGAGGAAAAGGACAAAACAACTTTTAAGTGATTCCTTTAGTGGATTGGGTGCAGAAATATTCTGGTTTCCTTAGGGGATGAAAGTTTTCTATTTTCTTTATGGAAGTGGTAGTTTTCATCGGGTAGTCTATTTGCCACTGTCTTGTGTTCATCATGTCTATCGCTGAACAATATTCCATGCAAAACTAATAGCGCTTATTACAAAAGTTTTCATTCTTTTACAATAAAAGACAGACGAATTTAATTACTTTTACTCCTTCCATTTTTCTTCGAAGAAACTCATACGAAAGTATTGGTTTGAATTAGTTTATAAAGCAGTAATTTCCAGAAAATGTTCACGAATTAAAGTCAGTAATGTGAATCTTATTCATATTTTGGAGGCTTTAAATACAATGGCAATTTTGCCGTTATAAATTTTATCTGGGTTAAAAGAAAGCAAACAGAACCACTTAACCCGGGTTGAACCAAGTCCTCTTGGTTCTGCTATGTTATAATAGTAAGAACTTTTTGTTTTTTATTTCATTCCACTAGTAAATAGAGAAACATTTGTATACCGGATGCGAATAGTAGACTAAATTAACGAGATATGAGTTTTATTTCATACGCTTTAGCACTTTTGCGTAGGATAAACATCTAGTGATGTACAAGAGGGATGGGGGTCAGTGTGGGTAAGGGGGGCTAATTAAAGGCCTGTCCACACGAGCGGGCCTGATCGGCGTGCTCCGGGGTTGACGGGCTTACCCGTGAATGTTGTCCACACGGTGACACGGGTGAGGCGATGGAGAGGTGGGAGTGCGGTACGATTAACATGGCGCCTACCGCAAAGAAGATGATATTGTATAGCATGAGAATTGCTTTGTGTGTGATAAAAAAGAACAGAATATGGCGCAAAGAATGGCTCAGTAAAAGAAATGTTAACGTACGTCTGCCAGCGTCGAAGCTCAAGCCATCGGGCACCACCATGGCGATTTTGCTACAAGACCCATCTGGCAATTTGACGGTTTGCCCGTCAATTGTGCCCGTTAGAGGGGAGGTCCGCCGATCAGGCCCGGTCGTGTGGACAGGCCTTAAGGAGAACACTCGTGTCTATGAACTCCAGTGCAAAACAAAATTATTTCTTGCTGTATATCCTTGTTCATTTTTAAATATTTTTTAACTAGGGAATTTTTTAAAATTTTCCAACTATGGATTTCAAAGAAACATTGATTATATTAATCATTTGTTTTATTTCCCAACACTCATCACAGGATGCTATTGACACTAACAAATTACTCAAACCTCATTTTACGTGACTGCTCTTCAGTAATACGGCCAAAACGAAGCCTTTATTGGAGACGCCAGTAGTAAATGCTAACCATGTTATATAATACAATAAAAAATTATTGTTCAACGCTTTCTGTGCGTTTCAAAGACTTTCAGGTAGTTTGACATATCAGTTGATGCACATAGAAAACAAAATTACAACATATATACAATTCAGCAGCCAGCACTAAAATCACACACCTGGGAGCTTTCAACACTCCGTTCAGAGGTCCCCGGTCCAATGTTGGGAGTTTACCTCGAAGACAAACGTGAACAAGGTAGATTAAGAGATTAGTTACACAATTTCCAGACATGTAAATAATTGGAGTTTTAATTTCTCCTGTACGCTGAAGACAAACTAAAAAAACATTAACTAACTGATAATCTAGTTAAGTTCTTAATGTTGACCCCATTTGTTAATTTTTTTTAATATAGTGAGTATACAATGTTACTCATTTGATGAAATTAAAGTGGAAATTCTAAATAATTCCTTAAACATCTACATCAAAAATTCTAGTATTCAGTTTCCACCTTTCTTCCCTACCAATGAAGTTACGTACTCAGATTAGATTCCAATTAAATGTCTCGCATCCGTATTCCTCCTCCAGTTACGGCACCTCAATGAAAAACTGTGGCTTGACATTTATGTTGTGTTTTCCCGCTACTCATTTTACCACTAATCCTAGCTGCGCGGCTCATCTGAAATGCAGTGTTCCTACCACTTGAAAGAAAGCCTTAAATATCTATCATAGCCTATTCTTTAAATATTTCCTGTAAATGTTTGAAACAATCTGAAGCAGCAAAACCTTACCACGTTATCTCCAGTCTGTTAATTATTATTTCCTTCTACCGCGCCAACATGCTAACTGCATTCCTAATCGTAAATGTTGATTGATGTTTAGAACGAGATCAAGGGCACCCAAAAATAGAGCTCAAATCTAGTTGACTACCATTCTAAGGCACGCAACCTGCAAATGACAGTACCATTGATTGAAAATATGACAAGGGGTTACTTTAAACAAGATATGTGCATGGAACGCATTTTATTCGAGTTTAAAGTGACACCGAATGAAAAGTGCCTTATATTCAAAATTCACAGGAAACGAAGTTCAAATGAACAGTCTTAATATCGCTTGGAAGTTGACTAGCATAATTCTGTAATTGCAAGGCTTCTATCATTCTGCACAATTTTGAAGGATAGAGGAGGATGTTTGAACTACAGTTACCAAAGATTAGTTAAGAAAATAAGAGAAACTTATGGAAAATATTCTTCGTTTACAGTGTCTAAAATGCTGCAGTTACTAGAAAGCTTTGTTGAAAGCGTAGTATTTTGTATAAAACAGAATACGTATTCACAGTTTGAAAGTAGTAAACTAAGGTCAGTGTGACGGCCTAAAGTTTTAAGTCAGCCCTGCGATTTTACCAACCAAATGTCATTAAAAACATTTTTCTTAATTCCCAGATACGTACATCGCTAGTAGTAACTCGCACCTAAGAGTCTTCTTACACCACGGGCTATGTATGATCAATAAATCAATATATTCTAGTGGTTGCTCTGTTCAACTAATTGTTTTCACTAGGAATATAAAACAATGGTTTTTACTTTACTAGTATCTTGTCAGATACCTAACAGCAGATCTTGAAAGCGCCTGAATATCTGAAATGAATAAATCGAAAACGAGAAAGTTATATATGGATTTCTGTCATTGTTTAAAAAGGATAATCGTATTGAGAGAAAAAAACACAGATATCAAGTCATGGTAAAAGGATAATATTTTCATTTCCCTTCTGTGGTATGTCAGTGAGGAAACGACCCCAGATACAAGATTGCTCCCACGAATATTTCTGCTTGATGGCCAGAAGCAAGGTATCTAGCGATACTATTACACTTAGCTTCACAACTACGTAGAACTGGGGAGTTTTGATTTATATGGATTTTTGGCAGTATGCCAAGCACTGGGGCAACTAAGGCCACTCTGCGCTGAAACGGAAAGTGACAGTAAAAGGTTTGAAAGGTGTAACAATAGGAAAACCTCGCAGTTGCACTATGAAACAATTGCTAGCAGAGGGTGGACAGTAAGAAGGAAGAATATGAACGAAGATACAGTAAAAGGAATGATACTTGCAGCTAGAGGCCGAAGGGACGCTGCAAAGACCGTACATTGCACGGAATGAGGTGCACTGGCAGAACTTGGGAAAAATGCTTAATAGGCGTATCATGTTAAACAATACGTGGATATGGTGTGTGTGTGGTTGGAAGACAAAACTCCTGCTAAAACAAGAATTGTATTGCTAAATGAAATTGGTACAAGACATAAGAAAAAATTAAAAGAATATGTAGCAAGAATGCAGCCAAAACTAAAACTGAACATAAAATTGATCAACAGCCTGATCACTGAAAGCCTTGTCATTAGTAAGGCTCTAAAATCTACGATTGGAATAGACTATAGAATTTAGACCAAAGGGCAAGAACTAGGAGCTACGAGGTCATTCGACGCTGAAAGCGAAATCGTGTGGAAAGGTTTTTAAGATGTAATAGGTAAACCTCACAATTGCACCATGAAACAATTGTGGCAAGATGTAAGAACGAGAATACGAACAGAGGTATAGTTAAAAAAACCGAAAGAGGCTGCAGCTACGGTTCAAAGAGACGCTGCAAAGATTCTCAAGTAATGCCAACAGTGCACCGCGTGAGGTGCACTGACGGCAATACGGGATTAATCTATGTCAAGTCCTATGTCATGGGAAAATCCAGAAGAAAAACGAAAAAGTATAAAGAATAGAGTTGTGGCTAGCAGAGAGTGTTATGTAAAGAGGGCAACGTCTTTGAGCAGGGGAAGAATCAATAAGGCAAAAGATGCGTAGTAGAATAAAGTAAAAAGGACAGTACATCAAAACGCAGTTAAGAAATAAAGCAAAACTGACAAAGAAAAACTGATCAAATTTAGATAAAATACAAGAGCCATGACAGCATAAACGGGAAGATTGAACAAGAAAAAAACACCACAAAGCTATGATAAAGAAACAACCCAACTACAAGGAGAGAAATCTTTGAGTAAAAAAGAAAGAAAAAAAAAAACAAGCCGGCAGAGAAGTGAACTTCAAAACAGCGAAATGAAACCGCTGGAAAAGTGCAAGAATTGTTTGTAAAAATCCTCTCCCCGTAAAGAAACCCATGAGTTGAATACAGGAAACTCCGAAAACAAAAAATCTAGAAAACCTAAAACCTCAAACTAAAACAAATAAAACTGCAGATCAAAGCAAAGCTGGAAGCTGCCTGAATAGGATTAAGAGCATATGGCGAAAAAAAAAAAAGTGCTGGTTGGGGAGAGGCGAGGAGGAGAGCGAGAGGAAGAAGAGAGTAGAGAGATAGAAGAGCGAGAGAGAAATGTATTTGATGAATGGCCTACGGGGAACAGATTGCTAATAAGAATAGAGCCTTGGAAGGTGGCAATTTCTGTATTACTATTACTTTTTTTATATAGTCACAATTCTCATTACATGTGTATTATACTCAGTGCAAATATTTCATGATTTCACAATTTATAAGTTATGTTAACCACACATTCACAAATCCCTATCAAGTTGAGTTTTCGACTTTAAACAATGTATAATCTGAAATATCAATAACTGAAAATTGTTATATTTCCGGCGCTCGTAACTGACAATGAAAAGCAAAAATTTTTATAACAACGGCAAGTTACAGGAACGCAAAATCCTCTAATCAGTAATGAATAACGGGAAGTCTGATAAAAATATATATGGATACTAGAATATGCTAGAATATGCTAGAAGGGAAAGTTTGTCGAGTTGCAAGGGCTGAATAGTATAATAAATGAAAAATAGTAAAATGTTCCACAAATGCAGCACAGAAAATACAGTAGTTAAAACTTATGCTTCAGCAAGTCACTGAAAATAATGAAATTCAGTATATAATGAAATTCAGTATTAAAAATTCAGTAATAAAATGTGTCAAGAGGTTGCAGTGTGGGTGAACAAATATACATCTTATACTGTAAAGTCACACGTTTATAAAATCTTGTTTAAAAGTAGTACACAAAGAATTGTAACCATCTGGATATGTAAGAAACTAGAAAGTTTTAGAATAAACACATTTTGTGATTAGACAAATCGACTATCATCAGTTCACATAAAGATCAACCGTTTTGTAAACAGGGCAGAATACCTATGCAGGTTAGCCTTTCAACTGTGCGTGAATGTTTTGAATTTTCAGCTAATTGAAGAATATAACTTTTGGCAGTCCTATGCAAAGTCAGTCAGCAATGTAAAATTCTTTGACAACCAAATTATACAAATATTTTTACGTTATCAAATGCCACGTCATCAGACATTCTAATAACTTAGAAATGTTAAGCACAAATGGTAATTTTCCACTTCCCAAGTCCCTCGTTCCATAGATTAACATCTTAATAAAAATTCAGTACAATGCACACACAACGGAGTGGGAACATTCAACATGAACTTCGTTGAATATTGGGGGGAAGCACCCTGTTGCTTTGCAAACCCGACGCTCATGATGATTAAAAAGTTGTTCTTACCCTTGTTATTAGGAAGCTATTAAAGTGGAGGCCATGAAAATAACTGAAAAATTAAGGGATTCTGTTGTGGTTGCAAATTATGCACCTAGGTCACAGTGCAGCAGGGATGGAAACTGTCCAGCTAATAAGTATTACTAAAAAATAAAAATTAAAAATCATAGGTGTAATCAAGACAGAATATCTGTGGATAGGAGAGGAAGGAAAACAGGGTGCAGTTAAATTAGGTTTAGACGACATCAAGAGTGTTACCACTTTCAAGCACAACATTGGTTCCTGTGTGATGGAGGGTGGAGGCAAGGACTGAAATAAACCACGGGATACAGATACAGTGTGCTTGGATGAACTGGAGGAGATCGGGAATATTCAAGAGATTAGTCCAAAAGTAAAAGGAAGGATTTATGAAAGTGTAATGAGACCAGCCGAGACGGTCAATAAAGAAGGCTCAAGAAAGGAAGTTAGAAGTGGCAGAGATGACGATGTCGAGATGGATGTTGGAGTCACGAGAAGGGACAGGATCAGAAAATATCAGAGGGACAGTCAAAGTGGTGGAAGTTGCAAAGAAGATTGCAGTGGTTTGATCATGTCATGGAGAAGGCTTACAAGGAACAGCGACCCCACATAGAGATGGGTAAAGACTGAAGGCAAATAAATGTAACATCTACAGTCCAGACAGAGTGTACCACCTAAGCATACAGCGAGGTTGTGAAAGTATTTCCAAACAATGTAACCACTAAGAATCTGGGCTACGAGTACAGAACGATTTTAGGAATTCTTACTAATTTAGGACAAACAAATTCTTTAGACCACTGCATTGGAACTCCAAGTTTCCAAGTCAAGTCACTTGGGAAAACCTACATTACGGAACAGTCCAAATTAGGTAGTACGTCATTTTAGTGTTTGGTAATACAAGCAAAGCTTGCTGCCCAACCTTAAGACTTCAAAGATAATATAACCAAATGTCTGCATTCTTTTAAACAAATTTGTATTGCAATGTTCCATACTATGCACACAGAAAACCAACCATATAAAAGACCAAAATGAAAACCAACTGATAATTTATATCAAGCGGACTATTATTGTTTGTTTGTTTGCATGGTGTTACGTTGCAAGGAACCAGGGGTTATTCAACAACGGAACCAACGGCTTTATGTGACTTCCGAACCACGTCGAGAGTGAACTTCCATCACCAGAAATACACATCTCTCATGGACTATCATTGAATTAATGTAAAAAAATAGGTTATTTACACCAAAAGAATCTTTACCATTTTTTAAGGAAAGCTCTAAAAAACACATCTTCCTAAATACACTGATTGGAAGCTTCTGAAAGTCTAACTTGCACAAAATGAAATGCTAACAAGTCATTTACTTCGTTGTGACATATCATTCAGTTCTAAAGCTTAACCAAAGGAATATCGCACGATGTAAGGTTGTAAGCATAATTTCAACGATTAAGCAAGCCCTCTTTGGAAAATTATGAAGTCTTGTAACTGCTATAAAAGCAATTGCTGTAGAAATAAATTTTATTCCATCTGGTAGAAAAAAAATATATATTTGAACACAGCTCTTAATTGCTAATGTGAGAAAACGTGGTATTTACTTTTATTATATATCTTCATGATGCCCATTGAAGTTTCAACTGCAGAGGCTAAGACTTTGCCATTGTCTGTGGAGGTAAGAATTCAAGTACTTAATTGAAATATAAAGAAACATCTCATTTTATTAAGTTTTCTTTATCAAACATCGCTCTGATTCTAAACTGGTATCGGGAAATAGGTTAGTGATCTAGTCAAGAGCAAGAAGTTTCCTTTCATTAACTGATTACTTTACACCATAATAACTGTAGGCAAATAACTACATACTAAAATGTATATAAATTAGATTTATGTAATAACTTATCCAATAATTTACAAAGACTTTCTGCAAACCTTCTAACAACTAACAAGCCCGTTAAAATCTCCACTGGCCATGACAAGATACCACATATACTTATACAAAGAACTGTATCAGGCTAGGCTTGACAACTGAGTAAAAGTTAAGTATTTACATAAATTTATACTTGTTTTATAGTTAAACACCTGATATACATTAGTATGAGAGGATTTACTATTCTTCTTACTCAGAAGAGGAACCTTATTCATATGGAACAAGCCTACAGGTATCACCGACTTTAAATTCAAGCTTCCTAAAAATATGGAAAAAGGTGGTAAAAAAATTATGCTTAATAAAAAAATGTTAAAGTATTAAAATGAGAGGGAATACATAATTAGGGTAATAATGCCTCACACCTTTGCTTGATATTTTGAAATTTCAAATGCTCGACATCCTCAGGGAGACATTTCCAGTTCAACAGTGTGAGGAATAAAGGGCCTTAGGAACTGAGTAGTTCAACAGGGAGGCACATTTGCTGCATATTTGTGCTGCTGATCAGCAAATCTGGTTGCTCTCAGCAGGAAAAGGGAATCAGGGATCAATTGATTAATGTGAATGACCTCTGTGTAATACAACTTATGAAAAACTGAAAACAAGAGACCATCCATCCATGGTCTAAGTCATAATTGCTAATGTTAGCAAAAAAAACCTACCACCAAGAGCCATTCTATCTAAGAGATAAGTCTCTGGCAGAAGCAGGCATCCACACCATAGAACAGTATTCTAGTAAACTAAGAAATTACCTAAAATAAAGTAGCACTGACTTTCATGTGGCATTTGCTGACGCTTTCATTAGATGTTTATCGAAAGATGTAAGTCAAAAGTTAACCTAGAATAGTTAAAGCTTAAGATTCAGTCAGCAGAATCCCATTGACTTGGAGTGACTGAGGAGAGGGTGAAAATGTTTTAAGTGACTGAGGATAGGGTGAAATTTTTTATATCTGCTAATCGACAGTGTTTTCGTTTTACTGGAATTCGGCTTCATAGCCCACCAACTATATACAGTTTATTAATCAGCTCCATGTCATGACAGACTAAGAGCAGCTTAATTTCTCCTAAGTGGAGACTTTACGACACCAACAAGTGTAGCATCATTGGCTTACTAAAAGATTTTCAAGGCCAACTACTAACGCTTGTACACACTGAAAATAAAAGTTGGCCAGGGACACTGCCCTGTGGAACTCCAGACACATTAGGTCTTGGTTTGCTAAAGATCTCACCCAACAGCAACTTGTTGCTGCCTACCTGTCAGGAAATCTTCAAGTAAACCTAACGCTAACTCTGATTCTGAAGTTTATAAAAAAGTGTCTTGTGATCCACTAAATTGAAACCAGCACTAAAATCTATTTGAATTTACTCTACACTCATAACCATGATCAAGGTTCTCTTGCAAATGGCAAGTCAAATCTAAAAGATCTCATATATTTACGTATTTAGTGGCTTAAAAATAAGTTTCTTTCTGCAGATTTGGAGAGCGCAGGAGAGTAGAAATTGGCTTGTAGTTACTGCAGTTTACAGATATGCCATTCTTTGGAACAAGCATTGTATTGCCAAACTTGTACTCTTCCGCAAATATACTACGTCGACAAAAAAATCTATAGAATCTACTAATCATGGAATATAATATACTACGAACTGTTTTGAAAAACAAAGAATAGATCTAAGCCCTTATACCGCGGTGAACTCGACTGTGGCAGTTGACGTTTTTATATAGAATTGTATCTCCTGAACAAGAATTTAAAGTTATATTTTTTCGGCTGGCTGTAATTAACCTGTAACTTACCTTTTAACTCTATCCTACGGTAAGGGGGACGGATGGGAATACAGGGTTCTGGGTGGGGTAAAACATTTGGGAGAATTACAGCTTAAACACTATCCTACAGTAAGGGGGGCGAATGGGAAAGCGGGGTTATGGGTGGGGTAAAACACTTTGGGGGAAGGTTTTACTGTGTTAGTGTTATTTCCTCTTATTTATGACATTTGAAACACGAAATACCAGCTGAAATGAAGCGATAAATAAACCGATAATGCAGCAGTTACTTAGCCAAAATCCACCTATTACTACTGCGCATGCACCATGTTATAGGAGAGGAGACCAAGGAGAGCTTTTGTTCCAGTCACCGGACACTGACTCCTTATCTATGTTACACTAATAAGCTTACCTCCCTATATGTTACACTCCCTGCTGGTTACGGCTCTGGGTCTACCAGAATTCAAATATGGAGGTTTGTTTACATTTATTGGCCCCGAACCAAAACTTTGAAGATTGTTCAGTTGAAGTAGACTGTGGCAGTTGACGTTTTCCTATGTTATTTTACTTACTTTACAAGAGGTAAAGGCAATATTTTGCTGGTCGCCTGAGTAACGACAACGCTTTTCCCCTATTTTCATTGTATCCAATCATCAAGTCGCGTTGTTCTTACTTCCATCCGATAGTGTTTTCTGCGGCCTTTCCGCCGATGTATAACACATGCAATTCCATTATTTGTACGCCTTAATGTATTCAAATGTATGTTTGTAAGAAAACACAAATCTCCTGTCTCAGAGTCATTTCTGTTCACTGTGAGAGTCTGTACTACTTATCCATCCGCACCTGTCTATGTCAACCCAGTTCGTACGTAAATAAATCATCAGTATCCCAGCTACCTGTCTTAATCTCTGGTCCTCACAACTGGTGACCTCATGGAGTTGGTGACACAGCAGTTTAGGCCCAGCTTTTAACGGACTAATTACAGCCGCTCACCATCAGAGAACCTTTAACGAACTCAATACGGCGCCATAGTTTAGGTCTCAGAAAACTCAATTGCGAGGACGACACCAACGCCATTAACGGACTAATCACTGCACTGCTTCCGAGCGTGTTTTGGCGTTTATTTTTCGAGGACGGGTAGCTGGGTGCTGGTCAGCGAACACAAAATTCAGGCAGCGGCTCAGACCATCCATCCGACATCGTAGCCTCCTTTGCCTCACCTGGGGGATGCCAGATATCTTTTCTACCCGCCGAACCTGCGGGCCTCCTTGGATCTTCCCCCGGCGCCATTGCTGCACCTGCATGTCCCCAGACGACCTCCCCTGCCTGCCTACGCTGCTGCTACACCCAGAGACGTGCTTTACCCACCAGACGTCGCTGCCGCACATGTGGGCCTACTGCTGCCGCCGCCCCCCCCCCCCCCGACGTTGCTGCCTGTGGGCCTCCCCTGCCTGCCGACGCCGTTGCAACACCAAGGGACCTGCTTTACCCATGCGACATCACTGCTGCACATGTGGGTCTGCTCAGCCCCTGACGTTGCTGCCTGTGGGCTTCTTCAAACCCTCGACGCTGCCGTTGCCCCTGGGGCTCGCTCGGCCAGCCTGACATCGATGCCACACCTGTGGACCTGCTCACCCTTTCCGACGCCGCCGCCTGCAGTCCTCCTTGGCCCACCGAAACCGCTGCCACGCCTGTGGCCCTCCGCTTCCTGCCGGGGACGCCGGCTCCTACCGCCGGATAACGCCGCTACCTGTGGGTTTCCTTGACCTGCCGACGCCACTGCTCACCTGTGGTTCCGCTCTGCCCGCGGGATGCCGCTGCCGCGCTGGGGACTTCCTCAGCCCAACCTACACCACTGCTGCACCTGGGGATCCCCATGGCCCGTCCCATTCCACCACCAAACACAATTAATGCATCTCTCTCTCGCAGTCTTGGTCGTCCCGGCGTACAGTAGAATCCCACAGGCTACTGCCAGGGGAGGCTTCCTGTCAGTCAGCAAAACCGAAGGACTCTACACTCGATGACGCCCCACAACAAGTGTCACAAGGACATGGGGTCGCCACCTGCCTCCAAGATTGTCATCCAATGATTACTCCATAATCATTGTCTTGGGGCGGAGTATTTGTGAGGACAACGCTTTTCCCTATTTTCATTGTATCTAATCATCAAGTCGTGTTGTTATTACTTCTATCCGATAGAGCATTCCGCGGCCTTTCCGTCGATGTATAACACAAGCAATTCCATTATTTGTACGCCTTAATATATTCAAATGTATGTTTGTAAGAAAACACAAATTTCCTGTCTCAGTCATTTCTGTTCACGGCGCGAGTCTGTACTACATATCCGTCCGCACCTGTCTATGTCAACCCAATTTTTACGTAAATAAATCATCAGTATCCAAGCTACCTGCCTTAATCTCTGGTCCTCACACCTGTAACTAATCTGTTATTTACCTTTGAACTCTGTACGTCGGTCCATCGCACCCCTTGTACCATCATGTAGTCTTCAAGTATAAATTATGGTTTAATTACAGTCGGCCGAATAAATATTACTTTAAATTCTTGTTCAGTAAGCAAAATAACATAGGAAAACGTCAACTGCTATAGTCTACTTTACCGCAAACAAAGGGAAGAAACATCAGGGAAGTTGCTTCGCTAATCTATTCCAAGCACTGGACAAGAATTAGTACAAAACTGGTAACTGGTGAAGTTATATGAACAGAGGTGGTAATTTTCACCTTATATTGATAACTCAAGCTTGCATTGTTAGTCTAGAATTAGGTCCTCTCTATTTATCAGTAGATGCAGAATTAACACCACAGTGTTTTTCAGTAAAATATTTAATTGCAATCTTCTCCAATTTTAATGGTGACTAGTTTAACAAATATTTTTTTTGTATTACAAGCAGTACCATTTGCTTACAAAACTTTACACTTTGAAAAATATTTGACCTTGTCAGTCATTTATATTAAGTAAACTTCATCAGTGAACTCACAATGTTTACTAATATTAATCTATAACTTTGGCTATTACAGACCATGATAGCATGGAACCTTACCTTGAAGACATTGTTGAAGTCCTTTAACTTCCATTACATTCAAGTAATAGTGACCAGTTCTAGACGATACTCCACAAGAGGTCATGTTTCTGGGACAGTTTCAAAGAGGGTATTAACCGGCTGATGGCGAGGCAGGATACCCGGAGAGAAAAATTATCCATTGAAATTGTCTACAGCTCCAAAGATTGTAATTTTTTTTATGTTTTAAGATTCAGAAGATTTGTCACAATCAAAAATTCTGATAACTTTTAGTCTCCATGTGCATGGAATACTCCATGTGCATGGAATAAAGTAAAATATTTTTTTTTCTAGAACAAGTGATTGCAGAATTCATTGTAACCTAGTTTGGTGTACTCTGGTCTTTACCTTTGTACCACTTAATAAAAATGTTCTGAACCTACGAATGGAAGGGGATATTAAATTTAATACAAAAATACCACAAGTCCAGTAACTAAACTTACACCAGCAGCTAATGCTTAGTCGTACTGAACTATCAATACGAATCTTACTTTAAGAAATATATCTCGCTTTCAAGGGTAACATCCCACTATAATCCTCAGTCTCCCTCAAAGATAGTGATCAAATTAGATCATTTTTTTTTACATAAAAGTTATAGAAGGAATTGCAGTTACATTAGGGTATATATTAAGCAATTGCGACTAAGAAGAACTAGATGCTAGTTTAGTTTCTAATCTTGCTTGATTGAAGACAGTGTTCTACACAGCACCATGGTGACGCAGCAGGTTTGTTTAAAACTTTGGATAAAAATAACTAATGATTACGCCTTAGGAGTCATTGGAAAATTGAAAAATATTTAGAACTTATGGCGGTAATTCTGTACAATAGCTCCGCCACTAATAATTTTGATAATATTTTGTTTTCTGAGAATTACTAATGCTTTATATAAAGCTGACTTTTTTGTGAGGAGGAACAACTGTATTTTTACACATTTGTTAACCTTTCCAATCTTGGGGGACCCCCCGTGGGAAACCGGGGTTTTTGGGTGGGGAATGAATTAAAGATTCCGTTTTAACATACGAATAATGGCACATGTAGAATTAGCAATAAACAAGACCACCAGGTAACCTAAACAAACCACCTGACCTAACCTAGTAGCTGTATCCTTATTAAATATAAGACAGCCTAAAACCCTTTGTGTACTTAGGTTGGAGGGAAAGTGTGAGCTGCCATCTTTAAGAATGCATGGAACCTATGATCCAATACTTTAAAATGTAATTTAAAATAGGCAAGAGCCAAGTATCCAACAAACTGATCCTTTCGACGACTGTATTTAGGCAACAGATCTTCAAATCCCGCCACCGCCTCTCAATAGTATTAGTATGAGCTCCAGTGTACGGGTCCACAAAGTTCAAGGAGTGGTTGACTCTTAAATGAAGAAATCCCTCCTCATTTAGGCAATCGTATGCATTCCAACAGTCGGAAATTATGGTAGTGCCGGGCTCTCTATAATCAATTATCACTGTTAAAAGTGTCACTTTTGCCCCTACTTTCTACAGAACAACAAAAAAAAATCTCTAATCTCCCTGCAAATCTCCCCAAACACCCACTGGCCTGTCACTAATCTGCCTAGATTATATTTTTGCCTTCCAAATTTGCTCTCGTCAATTTCAGCAGTTTTGCCCGGGTCATCAATCTTAACTTTCCGACTCAATACCCAATGCACAATAGCCTCACGTATGAATGAGCACCAATCATTTAGTTTTTTTGAGAAATTCTTAATTCATTTTCAACAAATTCATAACTAAATTTAACACCAATATAATTATATACAAGTAAAATTAAATTCTATCTAAATGAGACTTTTCAAACCAAGTTCCGGTAAAAGTGGATACGCAAAAACACCTTTTCACTTTCTTGTTTTTCAATACAACATACCTTCTGTCACACCGAAATGCTTTTTTGTTAATATCAAGTCGGCACTTAGAACCACAGGTGGGCCAAATAGTGTCACTTTCACTTTTAATAACACCGTGATCTTGGCAGTACTTTATCATTCTTTCGATGTTACCACAATAATGCAAAACAAAGTCTTCATGATTTAAATAACAATTGAGACAAGAACTTTGGAGAAAATCCACAGAAATTGATGTCAAAGCAGATGGTAAATGAGGAACTGCACCAGAAGTTGAAGGTTCACACGCTTCCATGGCTCTCAAAAGACTGAAAAATTAGCGGTGGAAATTGTGTGAAAAATGTCGAAAGGTGTTAGTTTCCTTGTAAAACTGTCACCTGATTGGGTATTCAAGTCACGTGATTCTAGTTTTGTTAAAATGCTAGTCCCAAGTAAAATGTGGATAATCATCATTGGTTAAAAACTATAACGTTTGCGTGACGTTTTGCTACATAGAATACAGTCGATGATGTAATAATGACAATCTATGTTTTTAACGTACAAACGAACAAACGAGAGCTCAGTCTGAAGAGGAATTTGAGAGAGTTATGAAGTCGAGGACTTAGTTTTTTTCAGGTGGGTAAAATTTAATTTTGATTTTTAAACCACTTCTAGACCTAGCGCCGCTTAGATTTATATATCAAACGAAACCTTGGACTTCCTTCTTTTTAGTGAAATTACTTAAATTTGATAACTTGCTGGTGGAGCGATTGTATAGAATTACCATCAACTATTTATTTTAAGCTACATTGTTGAAAATTTAAACTATACAGAACTTATTTACTACCATTAATTACAAGTGAAGTTTAAAAGAACCTCATGCTACTGGAGAACCACGGCATTACAAGCTGGTCTAAGTGTGGGAAGAGATACAAACACGTTTGTTCTTGGTTAGGTTAGGTAGGAACATAACTTATATCTTTTAAGTGTTACTAGCTTAACTTTTATGGAACGGTTCGGTTGGACTCCCCGGCTGGCAAGATACTAAACCCAATATTAGTTTAGGATTCTTCCTGTGATTTCCAAGGTATTATCTGTTTTTGTTTTTAATCTTTTTCCTGCGATGCTCTTGATTACACAGTCCCTCTTCTTTTGAATCGCTTGATTCGAAAACTAACACGGCACTGCCTTAGGTGCCATTTCCTTATCACAAAAGATTGTTTCCCAACAAAGGTGGCTCAATAAATTACAGATAACAGGCGTGAAAGAACCTAAACACCAACTGTATACCCTAACAGTAATAAAAAAAAAATTAAACTAAAATGGGAGTCTAAAATTATAATAGAAGCTCATTAGTGAAAATTTGATTTGTCATCAATTACTCAAGATCCTAGGATCTGTGACCTCAAACAATTGGCCCTTTACAAATATTGTTAAGTTTATTACAACCACCAGTTATTCTTTTACCTTTTTCACTTATTTTTCCTCCACTTATAACCCCCCAGTTGAGTTAAATGTGATAGGTAGCATTTAGTTCTAGTCAATTTTAATATCCAAGGTCTACTGACGAAGTAAGCAAACGTTAGTTAAGAACATTATTGAAAGCCACTGCAGGATGAGGTGTTAATATACCCTTTCAAATATGTTCTACTAAACAAACCGCTTTAGACTAATTAATATATTCCGTTGCTAAGTCACTCCAAAAATATTTCAGACCGTATTTTGCCAGTGTTCGTTAACAGTAAAAAATGCCATCTGATTATATAATATATAAACACTAGATCCGATTCTTACGAAATTAAAAATAAATTAACTATTATAAAGCGGAAAACATAGCTGATAAATGTGACCCGTGATTGTGAGGACGTTAAAAGTCTCTACGTTTCAGGTAAATCTTAATAAGAGCTCAGTTCCTGTCTGCAGAACAAAAATATAAATTTTCAATGCATATGTAGTTATTATGCTAAAATTTAGCATTCATGTTGGTGGCATTAAGTAATTGTACCCCCTTTCCCATCTCACAATCCTGGGGGACCACTGTGGGGAACCGGGGGTTTGGGAGGGGGCGGGGACGGCCTGAAATTTCGCAATTCCGGGTGGCGGAACAGCGCTATGCACCTAATCCACTTTTTTTTTTTAAGTATTCTTGACAAGCACGTATGGGAGCGAGTGGATATCCGCGAACCGCCGATTTTCTTGTTAGTGTGTGCCGTCAGTAAGAACATGGCGGGACGGCGCTTCGCGCCTTATCCGCATGCATATTTTGCGAGACCGTCTGAATGCCCTGTTCACTATCACCTCCCTACAAAATGAGCGCCAATCATTGATGGTCGGATCGTTGATGTTAAGCTCAAAACGAGTAAACTTGTATGAGAACCAATCGGACAAATAAAAATTTTTAAATTTGTTTCAATATCCAGATGAGATTTCTTAAACTGTGTGTTTTTTAATATTGACGCAAAAATTACAATTTTCTTTCTTGAGGCTACATAACTTATCATAGCGAAAGGCTTTTTTGTTATAACCAAGACGACAATGATTGACATGTCGGGCAAATTTGTTCACTTTTAATTAGACCGTGATTTTGGGCAAAAGTGACCAATCTTTCAATATTCCCATAATAATGAGTGAAATCTCTGTAGTTGACATAACAGTTTTCATACACTAATGGAAAACTTTCCTCGTCTGCAAAATAAGAGCGCGAAGATGGTCCTGACAATTCACTCAAGGTATCTGCTCAACTTACAATTAGGGGAAAATTGGTATATTTGCCCCCCAAAATCAGGACTCTGTAACACTAAATACTTTGTCATTGGTTAAAACGACTGTACTTACTTCCCTGTCAGAAAACTGAAACGTGCTTATTTACAGTTGGGTATTGTCTACTGATCTCACTTTTTGGGCGGAGTTTGTGTTTCGTGATGTCATTCGGAAAGTGTGGTTTCCCCATGACAATTTGAGACTGAGCAGCACACAAACGAACTAACAGGATATCAGTAAAATATGTGATATGACGAACAAAGGGCTTTTTCTATAGGTACAAATATTCAAGTTGCTTTTTTTAAACCGACAGGACTTCCCGCCACTAATTTCCTTCCTCCTTAGAACGTACATAGTATCTTCTTTCAATGTATAAACCCATTTTTACTCAAAATCGGACGGAGCGCTTATTCAGATTTACCCTTATTACAATATGACCCCAAGTATCACTTCAGAATGCATCGACTTTCAGCAGAGATTTCTCCACAGCCATGATCAATTGGTAAACTTAAGTTATCTGCTTTTCACTTCACGTACGGCTAACAAAACACGTAATAAATTCAATGCATAATTTTATACACCATTAAAAACTTGTTTTTAAAGCTTATAAATGCTCCGTGTGCAACTGGACTTTATACAAAGGATAAAGAATTAAGGCTCTCCTAAATAAAAGGTGAGCGAAAATGAAAAATATAAACCCACTTTCGTCCGATTAAGGAACCGAGGAACGGCCTATAAAGGCCTTCAGCCAACTAAAGGAGATCAAGCTTCTATTTTTGTACGAATAAAAAGAACGTTTTCCGATTGGCTGACTAACGAGGACCCTTAAAGAATGCAGTTTCATTTCCGGTTACCGTCGCCTCAGAACGCAGTGACATCTGGTGGCAAGTAATTAATTACTAAGAACTCAAGAAACTCAAGAAATATAGAAATAGAGATGCGCAATTTTTATAAAAATAATCCTTTCGTTGTCTTTAATTTTCCAAGATGATAAAGTTTGATTTAATTACGATACTGAAGATCGCTACTTTCATAAAATTCATTTATATGTTGAAATCCTTGTCCTAAAAAATATTGACGAAAAAATACTTCAAACCATTTTTCTATCGCATTAATTTCCGATACTTCGCATATGATGACACATCCATTGTGTAAATCACATGGTTACTTGGCAAGTTTTGACAACAGCATACCCTTATCACGAGCCGAATTCAGATAATATTGTGCCATAACCATTTAGTAAACTGTTTATCCTGAAACCATACTATAATATACCTACACCGTCCTAATATCGCCTAGTTATCACTTTTGGGAGGTAATTGATGAGTATTTTATCCTACGTTAGAAGCCTAGATTCAACGATCTATGGTTCTCTTGGCAAAGTTTGAAAACGGACAGATTTTAGCCGTGGAAAATCTCTTTCTCTGAATCTCTCGCGATCTTATTCTCTTGTATCCGTATATCGTTTCCTCTCTTTGGTTCTTACATATTCGTATCTTTTACAAAATTTTCGTGCTCCCTTTCCTCCTCTCTCTCTCTCCTCTCTCTCTCTCTCTCTCTCTCTCTCTCTCTCCATAACTATTTCTATGGAACGGATGAGCACGAATAATATAACTGTTCCCAGTGTTTCATTTTTTTTACTTTAAATAACCGGTACTGGTTGGGTCTAGAGTATATAAGTCCACACTAGGTTCATTCCACATGAACACTTTGTTACAGGTAAGTTAGGGCCCATACTAGCATAAGACTGACTAATCTAAACCAGCTGACCAAGTTGTCCGACAATTTTCTGAAATGAAGTTTATGTATGATTTTATTTCATTTATCATAATCTATCTTCATTTTACGATATTTTTTTCCTTTGTGTCCCTCTCTCTTCTTCTACATTTAGGCAAGCAAATATTTTATTTGGCTGACTACATTTGAGCGTGTGCATATACTGAAATAGTAATAGTGACTAATGAATGCTGATTAAAACAAGTAAAAAATGCGCCAAAGTTTCTTTGATGCAATCGAGTTTTCTGTACAGCGTATAATGTTGTTTGAAACTCTCAGCCGACGCCCATGAAACTCTCAGCCGCAGTACCATGAAACTTTCAGCCATGGCCCGGTGGTGGCCTATGTTGTTGGCACCAAAAGCGGTGCCAGACGCACGATCATGGGTGATTTCAACCATGAATAAAATAACAACTACTGGGGCTAGAGGGCTGCAATTTGGTATGTTTGATGATTGGAGGGTTCATGACCAACATACCAATTTGCAGCCCTCTAGCCTCAGTATTTTTGAAGATCGTAAAGCGAACAGAAAAAGTAGGGACGGACAGACAAATAGCTATCTCAATACTTGTCTTTTACTGAAAACTGAAAAAGTATGAGAACGATTAAAAAACGTTAAGAGTTCCAACAAAGTTTTTTTTTATTTTCCTGAGGTCTTGTTTCCAAACACATCTCCAAATTTAATAAATCTACGTAAATCCTCACCAGTATCTGGTCAGGTTAATTAATTACCCCGGGTCTCGGGAGAAAGCTGACGATGAGCAACGAAAAAAAAATAGGAAAGCAAAAAATAAAAATAAAAAAGCTCTGTGTCGGAGGGGAAAAATAAATACATTAGGAAATTGAATTTCATCTGCCACCGCTATAATAATAAATAAATGTAAAAACACTCTACAGAAAAAAAATTATAAGACTGAGTGATTGTTTCATTTTCATTAAAAATCTTACACAGGAAATATGAAAATAAGTAGTAGAAGGTCAAGTCGCTTTCCTCATCCTTCTAACTGAATATAAACTAGAAAAAACTCGTAATTTAAGAACGGTGGTTAAGTGATTGTTGATGTTTTTTTTTATCAAAACTTAATATTTCACTCATAAAATACAAGACATTTTTTAGCGAATTTTCGCACCATCGGTATAACCATCAACTTCTTAAACGACTCGAACTGTAATTATCGTTGTTTCATTAAAACTGAAGTTTTATAAAGCAAAAAAACAAGTGATTTCACAACAAAGTTGTCATCTTGACCTTCTTATACTATAAGAGATGCACAAATTGTCCCTCAACAAATGCTAAGGTTCAGTGGAACAACTGCTTTATGGAAAGTTAAAATCTTAAAAGGAAAAGTTAAAATAGGGAGTTTTAAGAGCCACGCTAACTTACCTGTCCTTTGGCAGTGTGCATTGATGCACTTATAAGACATCAGGGGAAAACTTCAGAAGGAAATCGGAAGACGACTTCAATCTTATCTTTTTCGTTCTCATCCCCACAGAAATAGCGACAACCATAAACGTTCAGTTAACTATGTGAACATCAACATTAAAAACAATAAACGTTCACCGGTTAGAAAACGGAAATGTAAAACTGAAATAAGGTGCTTTTGCATATATATCAATCTATCATCTATCTATACATATATAAATATATATATATATATATATATATATATATATATATATATATATATATATAATATATATATATATATATATATATATATATATATATATATATATATATATATTTCAAAACACTAATCCTTAATCTAATTTGAAGTAAGTGAGGAAACAGACAAAAGTTACTTTTGTTTATTAAAGCCATTGACGGGAGAGTTAATAACACAGATAGTTTTTGCATTACCCACAACACAAAAGAACTTTACCTGAGTATTCATGACGGTGTATTAGAGATGATGCATTTTGATGACTTTTTATTCTGAAATTATTTTAGCACGAAAAATGGTAATGTATAATTTTCAAGTAGTTTAATATTTAT
>NC_087207.1:12489693-12497193 GCF_015104395.2 Macrobrachium nipponense
AAATCGACAGGACTTCCCGCCACTAATTTCCTTCCTCCTTAGAACGTACATAGTATCTTCTTTCAATGTATAAACCCATTTTTACTCAAAATCGGACGCAGCGCTTATTCAGATTTACCCTTATTACACTATGACCCCCAGTATCACTTCAGAATGCATCGACTTTCAGCACAGATTTCTCCACAGCCATGATAAATTGGTAAACTTAAGTTATCTGCTTTTCACTTTACGTACGGCTAACAAAACAGCGTAGTAAATTCAATGCATAATTTTATACACCATTAAAAACTTGTTTTTAAAGCTTATAAATGCTCCGTGTGCAACTGGACTTTATACAAAGGATAAAGAATTAAGGCTCTGCCTAAACAGAGGAGCGAAAATGAAAATATACAACACTCGCGATTAAGGAACAGAGGAACTGCCCTGAAAGGCCTTCAGCCAACTAAAGGAGATCAAGCTTCTATTTCTGTACGAATAAAAAGAACGTGTTCCGATTGGCTGACTAACGAGGACCCTTAAAGAATGCAGTTTCATTTCCGGTTACCGTCGCCTCAGAACGCAGTGACATCTGGTGGCAAGTAATTAATTACTAAGAACTCAAGAAACTCAAGAAATATAGAAATAGAGATGCGCAATTTTTATAAAAATAATCCTTTCGTTGTCTTTAATTTTCCAAGATGATAAAGTTTGATTTAATTACGATACTGAAGATCGCTTACTTTCATAAATTCATTTGATATGTTGAAATCCTTGTCTTAAAAAATACTGACGTAAAAATACTTCAAACCATTTTTCTATCGCATTAATTTCCGATACTTTGCTTATGATGACACATCCATTGTGTAAATCACATGGTTACTTGGCAAGTTTTGACAACAGCATACCCTTATCACGAGCCGAATTCAGATATTGTGCCATAACCATTTAGTAAACTGTTTATCCTGATACCATACTATAATATACTTACACCGTCCTAATATCGCCTAGTTATTATTTTGGGAGTAATTGATGAGTATTTTATCCTACGGTAGAGGCCTACTATGAGATTCAGGGCCTCTGTAACACACTTTTTTTGGCCTTTGCTCCTTATCAAAGCATCGGATGTAGCTGAAAGTTGACATATGTATATTTTACAACCACACACAAATTTTGTCAGCATTATCAACAACCTAAACCCGATAGTTTTTATTTTTATAGAGTAAAAATGATCTAGCCGACGCCATGGCCAATGATTACGAGCCAAGAATCAAAAAACATTCATTACGTAAGCAAGGTAAACATCGTTTTACGAAATGTTGCCCCGCCCATCCGCCAGACAGAAACTTCATTCACCTTGTTCCATCGGCTCTGAAACCCAATAGCCAGTCAAGAATGGCTAACAGGATTTGGAATTTTCCCCGTGGTTGCAAAACTGCATTTGTCTTACGACTTGTAACTTTATATAGTCAAGAGAAAGCCCATGGCCATACTTACTATAGCCTGAATAGGTAATTATTCAGTTTATAGTTTAAATCCAACGTTTATGGTCTGATTTGTATTTAGCGTAACGTGATTATCATACTTGTAATGTCATTCAGGATTTTGAACATTTCCATTAACTATTCACTATGCCATCAAGAGAGAGAGAAAGAGAGAGATTGTATGTAATCAGCCTTTATATAACTATTTTTTTAAAATAAGATTTTTATCCAAAGTAAATACAAGCTTACATGTGCTAAAATCTCCAGCAGACCAACAAATCATCCGATATTTTTTTTCTTCTTTAGGCCGTACGACGTGTTGGATATGAAGACTTTATGAATGGCGGAACGATACATAGATGTGGGTGGGGTGCTAGCGTAGCAATACTACTGTAGTAATAGCAGTAATATACATGAATTAAACGTTTAGGCCAACTGCTGGGATCCTTGAGGATCATTTAACATTTCTTACAACTGCTCGAGAAATGAGTTTTTATAGCCAGAAGTTAAATTTTCTAATCCAACAATGCCCATGATAGCCTTCAGTGTTATCATGAATTATAACGAGGCCAAAGTGGGTGGAGTCTCATAAAGTTAACATTCTGACGATAATTATTGGTGAAGGTTTAAAGCCAAAATACGGTACCGGCTATTTTTTTTTTTCAGTAAATAGGTAGATAGCCAATAAATAAAAATTGCTTGACATTGGATATAGCAGTTATCAAATCAAGCTTGTCTACTATGTTTTTTAAAATTAACAACTATTCCCTACATCTTTGTCAATCTGATTGTGACCTATTAAGTAGACTGTAATTTCTTAGGACACTTATTTTGGGAGTTAGACTAATAATCGAAGTGTTTTTGTATTTATTAACATATGTTGTTGGTTTGTTCATTATGACAATTATCAGTGGAGAGAGGCTTCGGAGTTCATAAAGGTGTACTGCTTTGCTTGTATTTAAATTTGTATGTCATTGTTGCCAGAGGTATAGCCTTTGTTATGTATAGCCAATCATCCATCGAGAAAGAGGGAAGAAATGCTGTCATAAGTTACGTAACGAGCGAGTTCGAAACCTTTTCTCTGAGTAAGTAGGCCCGTCTTCAAAAAAAGTAACTTTTACATTATAAGTACCAAATTTATTCAACCTACGTAATGCAGAATACAGTCAAAATTTATGTGTAGATATAATATGTATCCTGAATAAGCGTTATATTTATGAAATGCATAGATAAAAAGTTATTGCGAAAAAACTGTGTTACAGAGGCCCTGAATCTCATAATAGATTTCAACGATCTATGGTTCTCTTGGCAAAGTTTGAAAACGGACAAATTTTAGCTGTGGAAAATCTCTTTCTCTGAATCTCTCGCGATCTTATTCTCTTGTATTCGTATATCGGTTCCTCTCTTTGGTTCTTACATATTCGTATCTTTTACAACATTTTCGTGCTCCCTTCTCCCCCCTCCCTTTTCTCTCTCTCTCTCTCTCTCTCTCTCTCTCTCTCTCTCTCTCTCTCTCTCTCTCTCTCTCTCCATAACTATTTCTATGGAACGGATGAGCACGAATAATATAACTGTTCCCAGTGTTTCATTTTTTGACTTTAAATAACCGGTACTGGTTGGTTGTCTAGAGTATATAAGTCCACACTAGGTTCATTCCACATGAACACTTTATTACAGTAAGTTAGGGCCCATACTAGCATAAGACTGACTAATTTAGACCAGCTGACCAAGTTGACCGACAATTTTCTGAAATGAAGTTTATGTATGATTTTATTTCACTAATTATAATTTATCTTCATATTACGATATCTCTTTTCCTTTGTGCCCATCTCTCTTTTCCCAAACTCACGCAAGTCAATGTTTTATTTGGCTCGCTACATTGGAGCGTGTGCGTACACTGAAACAGTAACAGTGACAAATTAATGTTAATTAAAACAAGTAAAAAATGCGCCAAAGTTTCTTCGGTGCAATCGAGTTTTCTGTACAACGCATGATGCTGTTTGAAACTCTCAGTCATGGCCCATGAAACATTCAGCCGCAGCACCATGAAACTTTCAGTCACGGCCCGGTGGTGGCCTATTGTATTGGCACAAAGAGCAGTGCCTGTTACACGATCATGGGTAATTTTAACCTTAAATAAAATAATAACTACTGAGGCTAGCGGGCTGCAATTTGGTGTGTTTGATGACTGGAGGGTTGCTGACCAACATACCAATTTGCAGCCCTCTAGCCTCAGTAGTTTTCAAGATCGTAAGGCGAACAGAAAAAGTAGGGACGGACAGACAAATAGCTAATCTCAATACTTTTCTATTACAGAAAACTGAAAAAGTATGAAAACGATTAAAAAACGTTAAGAGTTCCAAGAAAGTTTTTTTCCTGCGGTCTTGTTTCCAAACACATCTCCAAATTCAATGAATCTACGTAAATCCCCACCAGCCATCTGGTCAGGTTGATTAATTACTACGGGTCTCGGGAGAAAGCTGACGATGAGCAACGGAAACTGACGAAGGTTTTTAAAAAAAAGAAAATAAAAAATGTTGAAAAATGGAAAAATAAAAGTAAAATAACTCTGTGTCGGAGGGGAAAAATAAATACATTAGGAAATTGAATTTCATCTGCCACCGCTATAATAATAAATAGATGTAAAAACACTCTACAGAAAAAAAAATTATAAGACTGAGTGATGATATGTTTCATTTTCATTAAAAATCTTACATAGGAAATATGAAAATAAGTAGTAGAAGGTCAAGTCGCTTTCCTCATCTTTCTAACTGAATATAAACTAGAAAAAAACTCGTAATTTAAGAACGGTGGTTAAGTGATTGTTGATGTTTTTTTTTTATCAAAACTTAATATTTCACTCATAAAATACAAGACATTTTTAAGCGAATTTTCGCACCATCGGTATAACCATCAACTTCTTAAACGACTCGAACTGTAATTATAGTTGTTTCATTAAAACTGAAGTTTTACAAAGTAAAAAACAAGTGATTTCACAACAAAGTTGTCATCTTGACCTTCTTATACTATAAGAGATGCACAAATTGTCCCTCAACAAATGATAAGGTTCAGTGGAAACTACTGCTTTATCGAAAGTTAAAATTTTAAAAGGAAAAGTTAAAATAGGGAGTTTTAAGAGCCACGCTAACTTACCTGTCCTTTGGCAGTGTGCATTGATGTACTACTTATAAGACATCAGGGGAAAACGTCAGAAGGAAATCGAAAGACGACTTCAATCTTATCTTTTTCGGTCTCATCCCCACAGAAATAGCGACAACCATAAACGTTCAGTTAACTATGTGAACATCAACATTAAAAACAATAAACGTTCACCGGTTAGAAAACGTAAATGTAAAACTGAAATAAGGTGCTTTTGCATATATATCAATCTATCTATCTATACATATAAATATACTATATATATATATATATATATATATATATATATATATATATAATATATATATATATATATATATATATATATATATATATATTTCAAAACACTAATCCTTAATCTAATTTGAAGTAAGTGAGGAAACAGACAAAAGTTACTTTTGTTTATTAAAGCCATTGACGGGAGAGGGAGAATTAATAACACAGATAGTTTTTGCATTACCCACAACACAAAAAAAGAACTTTTACTTGAGTATTCATGACGGTGTATTAGAGATGATGCATTTTGATGACTTTTTATTCTGAAATTATTTTAGCACGAAAAATGGTAATGTATAATTTTCAAGTAGTTTAATATTTATACCGCATTATATACATGAAAGTATGTGAAAAATATTCATTATTGCGTATAAATATTCCCGAATCAATACTCTATTCATTTTGTTTTTAACATCACGATTGTTTTAATATTACGTACAAGAATCATTAAAAGAGAATTCTCAGTGTTTTCATTCCTATTTCACATCATACTTTTATTCTGTTAAGGTGGAATGAAATAACAAATTTCTAGCCTTAGAGCTGAAAGAAACAAACTCTCAAGAGAATCTATTTAAGACTCTTGGGAAGGCGGGGACACACACACACGCACACACACACCCACATAACGGACGTGACCGCATGAAAGAGACGAATCCTCTTTAATCGTATCCTGAGGAATTCCTCCACTTACTTGAACACTTGAGAGTCTCGTGTGTCTCCTTCTGTCTCTCTGTCTGGAACATATATATATATATATATATATATATATATATATATATATATATATATATATATATATATAGATATATATATATATATATATATATATTATATATATATATATATATAGTAATATATATATATATATATATATATAATATATATATATATATATATATATCTATATATATATATATATATATATATATCTATATATATATACATATATATATATATACATAGACCCTTGACTCACGAACACAATCCGTTCCTAGACCTTGGTCGTGTTCCAAATTGTTCGTGACTCGGAGCTAATTTCCCCATAAGGTTTAATGGGAATAATATTAATTGGTTCTCGACCCCTACGAACCAATATATATTATGTATATTTTGCCTTATTTTACACAGATAATGTAAAAGTCAGTGTAAAAAACCTTAATATATCTAATAATATAATTTAAAATGGTAAACTAACATATAAAAACGTTTGTAAAGTGAACACTTACTATGACTGGCGAGACTTCTGGCTTGGACGGACAAGAGAGAGGAGGGTGGTGGGTGGGGAGGAGGTTATTGTGCGGAAGGAGACCCTCCCCCACCCCGGTCCAGGTCGGGGAGATCTCGTTCCGGAGGATTCAACTCTTCTAGGTTTTTTTGTGAAGAAAAAAACGTTTTAATCATCTTAAAAACTTAACCAATGTCTGTTGCCTTTTTTTCCTTCCTTGCATAACTTTTCTGAAATGGCTCATTAAATTTTCATTGAGCTATTCACGATCCTGTTCGTAACAATTTTGTCCGGATGATACAATTCAAGGAAGCACTGGACATCATTCCACTTTTCCAATGCGGCTTTTATCACATCACTGCTGACATCTGTAACTTCCTCCCCAGCCTCCTCTTCGTCAGTTGATTGCTCCCGAGCAAGTTGCTCCTGCTGCTCTTTGTGGAGTTGAACAAGTTCGTCCGCAGTCAATCTTCTGAATGTTCAGCGACCAATTCTTCAACATCTTCGTCGTTGACTTGTAGACCCATTACTGTTGCCCATGGATGGCCACAATTTCTTGCACAATCTCTGCATCGAAGCCCTCAAAGTCACGGACAGTTACGCACTGGGGCCACCAAAGTTTCCGCCACGCAGAATTTAATGTGCGGTAACGTAACTTCAGTACAGCGTTATCAATGAGGGTTATGCAGTGAAAAACATTAAAGTGCTTCTTCCAAAATTCTTTTAAGGTTAATTTTGTCTCTTCAGTTACACGGAAGCATCTGGAGAAGAGCGCCTTCGTATATAATTTCTTAAAATTGCTAATGACTTGTTGGTCCATGGGCTGGAGAACAGAGGTCGTGTTGGGTGGAAGGAACTTGAACTGAATGAAGTCATGTTCACTGCAGTCAGGCCAAGGTACGAAGGTGGGTGGCCGGGGCATTCTTTCCATGATCAGAAGGCACCGCAGGGGTAGCTTGTTCTCTGTTAGGTACTGACTCACGGTCGGCGCAAACACTTCATCAATCCACTCCATAAACAAGTTCGTGTCACCCATGCTTTTGTATTGGCCCTCCACATTACAGGCAGTCTGGCCTTATTTACGTTGTGCTGCTTAAAGGCACGCGGGTTATTTGAATGGTAGACAAGTAGCGGCTTTAGTTTCAAGTCGCCACTTGCGTTTGAGCATAACAAAAGCGTAAGCCTGTCCTTCATTGGCTTGTGGCCTGGGAGCGCCTTCTCTTCTTGGGTGATAAATGTCCTGTTGGGCATCTTCTTCCAGAAGAGGCCCATTTCATCACAATTGAAAATCTGTTGAGAGATGTATCCTTCGGCCTCCACGAACTCGGCAAACTCAGTCACGAATGCCTCAGCAGCAGCCTTGTCTGCGCTAGCAGCCTC
>NC_087207.1:12504693-12512106 GCF_015104395.2 Macrobrachium nipponense
TCATCTGTTTACATTGTGAATACTTCAACAACAACAACAATTACTACAACAACGGATTATACCACAGTAATACTGCCGCTAATAATAATAATAATAGTATTCGCAAGTAAATTTCACCGCATAAATCTGCAATATGTCCCACCACATAATATTCTTCACTGTTACAACAACATGACTTCGTGATCAGTAAAGTAGAAAACACGAAGTCGGGTCAATACCAGGTCGGGTGACCGTCACTGAATATCAGACGCATGTTCACGTATCTTACTGATAGCAACCATAACCCAGAATTAGATGCTTCGAAGCTAAGCATAGAACTTGGGAGTCTGGTATAAGCAGCAATATGTCGTAACGAAGCCAACATAGTGTGAGCAGGTACTTAATTAAAATTATTTTTTCTTTGATATGATTTTTTATAAAGTATTTATGGTAAGTTTAAGAAACTCTTCCTTGACTATAAGTTGTCCTTTCTAAGTTTTAATTGAATATGCCAACAAAGGCTTCCAGTTTGTTATGAAGAAACAAGTTATATTACTATCATTTTAGTCATTATTAAATATTCAGTAGATGAAATCTATTCATATGGAACAAGACCAAAAGGGCCATTGAGAGAGAGAGAGAGAGAGAGAGAGAGAGAGAGAGAGAGAGAGAGAGAGAGAGAGATGAATGAAAGGGAATTAAAGGGTAAGTGGGTAGAAGATTGCGTTCGGCATTAACAGACGAACTACGCTCGAGAAACGCCTTGTCTTAGAATGTCATTTGTGTGATGAGTACTAATTTGTTATGCATAAACTTATGCACACTCATACACACACCAGATACAACGTTTCGGTGAGTTTACGATCGACCTTGGCTCCTGGAAGCAATTTGGACATGTTTGCTTCAAATCACATCTTGAATTCTTCATCTGGTAGTTGCCAACTCCGGTGAACACAGTCCAGTGAGAGGAACGACATATACGGATAGCAACCTTACTGTTAAAAGAGTCGTGTTCGCACACACACAGATATATATATATATATATATATATATATATATATATAATATATATATATATATATATATATATATATATATATATATATATATATATATATATATATATATATATATATATATATATATATATATATATATATAGATATATATATATATATATATACACACATCCATACATACATATATATATATATAAATATATATATATATATATATATATATATATATATATATATATATATATGTATATATCTGTGTGTGTGTGTGAACACAAACTATTTTCAACAGTAAGGTTGCTATCCCTATGTCGTTCCTCTCACTGGACTGTGTTTCACCGGAGTTGGCAACTACCAGATGAAGAATTCAAGATGAGAAAGGTATATATATATATATATAATATATATATATATATATATATATATATATATATATATTATATATGATATATATATATATATATATATATATATATATATATATACTATATATAAAAAGTCTATCACATTACCGTGATTTCATATGCATATATCGAACTACAATGTCCCTTTAATATCTAATTCGCTCTACCTCGGAATTAATATATTTTCATATATGCTTAACCAAGGGGGGGGGACTTCCCCTTGTTCAAGATATAAGATACCCTTTTTCTTCTAGAAAAAGCTATGGTGGTCGTTGGCCAGTATATCTTTTTTTTTTATTGCCAATGAATTCGCATCGGGGTAAGAGAAAATTGTTCTCTTGTTCTTTCCAGATGCACTTTATTTTTCATTTGAACTTTTCCCTAAGCCTTAAACCGCTACACAGGTTATTTTTCTAAACATATTGGACTTGAATAAACTGCCTGTTTACGAAATCTTGCTCTTATTTCATTGCACTTCTACATAATACTTTGTTTGCGATTCCTTGATTCTAGTGGGGATTATCCTTCACTCTAGTATAAATTGCAGCGAAGCCAGTAAAGAAGAAATGATACAAGCATTATAAACGCCTCGAAATATTCCTGAATTATTTCTCACATGAAGTTGGAAAATTAAAGAAGAAATGCGTTTCAGCTTTACAAATGTGCGCATTTTGTTGATGTAGATACATTGTATCATCGTCTCGAGAAAAGCATTGTTATCTTTTCGACTTTCATCCATCCACAAAAATACTATTAAGGTCATTTTAGGCCATCTATAACCTTGACAATGTGCATTTCGGAAGAGCCCTATTTCTCATTATTCGTTAAGATCAATAATGCAGCTGAATATAAGGAAAAAGTCAACAAATTCTTTACATTTCTTGAACAGTACAAAAGAAGCCGACTACCACGAAACTCTTGGCCTCCATTTTCCCTTTTTCTTTCTTTTTTCCCCTTTTTTTTGGTAGCATTGTTAGAGTGCTTGGTGGCGCCCCAGGAGGCATTTAACCAGCGATTTTCTCTCAGCCTCGAGTCTTCCTCGTAGAGCTTCCATTTCTTTGCTTCTTTCCGAGCGGTTATACTGGCTCGTAGAGTTTCAGCCATCTTTCTTTCATGTGTTCATTGCTTTTTCTGAGAAGACTTGGGTAAGAAGATGCTGTTGTTTTCGAGGCAATGTAAAATTGATGTCCAGTTCAATTTTCGAGTTAGATAGAAGAATTAGTTTTGTTGCCGTTAACTGCAAACTTAAACGAAATTCCCTTACAACTAACGATACTTTTGAAGGAAACCGTTTCGAATGAGTTGAATAAAAATATTTTTCGAGTCAGCAGAAAAATTAGTTTGTTGCTGTTACTGCAAAACTTAATAAATGAACTGAAAGAAATTCTCTTAAAACTAACGATACGTTATGGAAAACCATTCGAATGTGTTGAATAAAAAATAAAGAATATATAACAATGACCTGCTTTAGAGTAACATTAAAAGCCTTGTAAAAGCAATTAGGGAGCCTCAACCTTTATGTTAAATATATGGATTTTCATACCGTAATTTGAGGTTTGCGATGAGCCTTCTGTGTTTGTAGTACAATGAAGAGCCTTGATGGTCTTGTAGTCACTTAGTCGTTAGATCTATCTATGATTTATCACTGAAACGTCGGCTAACTTATCACGCACATCATCAACACTGTTCAAAACTCAGTGGTAGTCTTAACCCAGTGCTTCTTATGAATGTCCACGTTGGTCGAAGATTCGTTCTCACTTGTTTTCAACCTATTTGTATGATATAGATTGCTGCTGTGTCTTGCATGTTTTCAGTGTGGGTGCAGTCTTAGGGACGGTGGTCTTTTCGTTCCTCTAATGCTACACGAAGTGTGTCTTTTTTTGTTTGTTTGTGTGTAAATGGGTGGGAAGTGTGGATTCTGACTGTCAATGAAAGAAATATGGCAGAAAACTAATTAAAGAATTTGATTTGTTTGCGAGGTATATCCAGCTTTGGGAGACTTGACGGCTGGGAGCGTGTTTATATTACCTGCGTTCAAATGCCAAAAAAAGCATAGGCTCGAATCCTAATCATGGGTAGATGCACTTATGGTATCAATTTCCTCGAGTTTTATAGTTATTTCCATAACGCTATAGTGAATCCGGAGATGATGGTTATGCAGTGGCTTTAATAAGATTTATGTGTGTGGCGGTAGAAGTCTTCTAAGGAAAATGTTATCGAGCCCTTTGGCCTTGTCTAGACCTCATCTGACGCTATTGTCCATTCACAGATGAGAACTGAAACAAAACAAGGAAGTGAACGTGACCGGTAAACCACCACTTGTAATATTATATATATATATATATATATATATTATATATATATATATATATATATATATATATATACATTACATATGGATTAGGTTCACATTCAAATATACGTATGTATATATATATATATATATATATATATATATATATATATATATATATATATATATAATATATACATATATATAAATAAATATATAAAGATTTTTTATTAAAGCATTCTCTGATAAATGGGATATGGACTGGTCTACTTCTGAGAAACGAAGAGTAGGATTCAATAGAGAGGAGTCTTTTAGGGTGAGGTTGCAATACACACACACGCATACACACACACACACACACACACACACACACACATATATATATATATATATATATATATATATATATATATATAGAGAGAGAGAGAGAGAGAGAGAGAGAGAGAGAGAGAGACGAGAGAGAGAGAGCAACCTCCCCCTAAAAAGACTTACCTCTATTGAATCCTACGCTTCATTTTCAGAAAATAGACCAGTCCATATCCCATTTATCGAGGAAGTACCTTAAAAAAATAGTTATTAATTAAACACAGTTAAGGAACCCCCTAAAATATCCGGAGAGTCCAAAGGAGAAGGAAACCTCACATTGAGCGGAAGCGAAGGGGAGCTTTTAGGTAAAATATATTTGGGTTGAAATAGAACAGTGCGAGGAGAATAAGATCACATTTCTTTAGGTGATATACTGAAGTGCCTTTATTTCAAGGGAAATATAATAATGCATTTAAAATTTAATCGAAACCTTTTTCAGGATGGGTCCTTCACCATTTTCTTTCCATCTATGACCCTTTATGAAAGAATGGCTAAAACACAGTATATATGTGTATGGTATGAATGAATAGGGAATTTTCGTCGAAATATAGTTATGATATTTTATGATCAGTATTTCATCTCATCAAAGATCAAATATATAACAATTCCAGATATATATATATATATATATATATATATATATATATATATATATATATATATATGCATATATATATATATATATATATATATAGTATATATATATATATATATATATATATATATATATAAATCCGTGCATACATTTTAAATATAAAAGCAATTACATGTTCGTTATATGGAGGTTTATTCATCTTCGTCATCAAATCAAATACGAAATAACTAGCACTGAAATGCTGTGGCCACGAAATATCGTAACGTGAAGGAAAACGATAAATACGTTCACCATTGAAAAACACTAACGGAAATTTATTGTCGTAATTCCACTCGGCTGAACCCTACTAGCATTCGGACAGATCATTACACTAAAAGAAACTTCCATGAAAAGCTCCAAAAGCGATGCCATTCATATCTGCCATCTCTGAAGCCCGATGGCAAATTCCAGTTCGGCATCATTAATATCTGAGGTCTATATCAGACGTCTGTCCTCTGGAAATAAAGGGGAACGAGGGGAGAGCTCGGTTGTCTTATCTGCCCGGTTCCACCCCGCAGTACAAAATGAGGGGAATGTCTGACCGAAACAAGCGTTTTCTTTATACACAGAAGGCAGTTAGAAAGAAGCAATGTCTATAGATGAAAGTCCGAGAAGGCCGTGAAGCTATCTGAACAGCTTCGCTGAATCTTTCCTATTTTTCAGGACCACAATGTTCTTCTTCGTTTCCTGTTCGTCTTGTATGCATAGTCTTGCCTATTGATCGATTACTCCATCAAACAGGATAATTTTCTAACATTTGATGATGCTTTTCCTTACGTTATTCTCAAATTAATTGGTAAAGGCACCATCTTTCAGATCCTTTCAAATGCAGATTATAGCTTTTTTTTATTTGTTTGTTTTGTGTGTATGAGTTTTTACGTAGCATGGAACCAGTGGTTATTCAGCAACGGGACAAACAGCTTTACAACGGCTATCACCAGAAATGAACACATCTCTCATCACCTCAGGGAACCTGCCCAGAATCGAACTCGCGACCACCGAGGTGGCGTAGGCCAAGACCATACCGATCACGCCACTAGGCGCTTTTGCAGCTTTATAGAAGCACTAAATGTGCTATACAACTTAGTTAGACAGTGACTTTGACTACCCGGCTATCAAGAGAGACAAAAATTAATACCGTCTCTGGTGTTCATATGTCTGTCAAATTGAGGATCTGTACTTGAAATCGATATCACCCTCACCTCCACCTTGATATTTGATTGGTGAGTTCATGGTAAATGACTACGGTTCGAATCCTGTTGGGGACGAAGCACTTATCAATTACAATGCCTTCGGTGTAGTTAATACCAGACTAAGTTATTTGAATATTAAACAACATTGTGGCTTAATATTTGTGAACATAAAAAAAACAATGCCACGCAGTATGAAGGAAAAATTCACAGTTAGTAGTCAGCTATGATGGTGGAGATTGGTTGACATCGGCTCTTAGTCGGTATTAATTTTTATCTCCCTTGATATCCGGGTGGTCAAAGTCAGTGCATTGTACGCAAATGAATTACTGGTTGATCATTAATACTTTCATTACAGTTGGGCCTCATACCTCATGTACTGAAAGACTCTTTGCGAAATATATTTTAATCCCAATACTGTATCCAAATTAACTACATAAACGGATTATTTGCAGCCATACAAAAGTTTACAAACAAAAACAGTTCCAAGAAACATTCGTGTCCTTCCTCCTCCAATTCCTTTATTATGGGCACGAACTTTAGCTATAATCGTGTCTTAATCGTACCTAAAATTATTCCGAGAGTTCGTTGATTTCTAAACTTGGCCTTTGTTGATGGAATTCATAGCCTCAGCCGCAGGAAATTCCAAGAAGTTGGCTCGTTTCTAAAATCACTAAGAACATTCATCAGATATCCCCCTTCCAAATCTTTTTGAAGACTGCCTTCGCGTGAGATGATATTAAAGAAACCGAAGAAAAGGAATTAAAAAGAAGAATGAACATTAGGTTCCGCAGCAAGCATTCCTCAATGTCTCAAAAGATTGGTACCACAGTTGCATTTACAAGTGTCCGCTTCCTCTGAAAACTGTCAAGTAAATAAACGTTTCTGTGTATCAAGATCGTAAACCTCAATGATGACTATTAGTATTCACGGGAAGTTTCGTATTCGGTTTTCTATAAAAGGAACAAATATTGAGATGGCTTTGTCTGACCGTCCCCCTCAAATCTCAAACACTACCGAGGCTACAGGGCTGCAAATAGGTATGTAGATCATCCACTCTCCAATCATCAAACATAACAAATGGCAACCTTCTAGCATCAGCAGTTTTTATTTTATTCAAGGTTAAAGTTAGCCATGATCGTGCGTCTGGCAACGCTCTAACAGGGTACCGCCTGGCCGTGGCTGAAAGCTTCATGGGCCGCGGTTCATACAAAAACTCGATTGGGCCGAAGGAATTCTGTCCGTTTTTTATTGTTTGTATACCAACGATGATTGTACATATAATGCAGATTTGTTTTATGGCCTTACTGTATTAAAATATATACTCCAGTGTCCAGGGGGCCGCATACTCAAAACTTCCAAAGCGCCTTTTGTGGCAAAGGCCGCCGTTCCAGTCGGCCTTTAACTCGAAAGGCTCATACTCAAAACACCGAGTGCGCCCCGCATCTTGGAAATATGGCGCCGTGAGAGCCCTTTGCGCTAGGGCTGTTAGAGCAGCCTTTTAGGGTGGGAAAGGCAACTTTGGGATTGA
>NC_087207.1:12512606-12527606 GCF_015104395.2 Macrobrachium nipponense
CACATACACACACACACACATACACACGCATAAAAGATTACTGGACAAACAATTTACTGGCTAACTTTTAACATCATTGACTGGCAAGAGAAATGTTCACTGACGCAGAGTGTATATTACTTGAAATTGTGAGGGGATCAATAGCAAAACAAAAATTATCACATTTTTGCTTCTAAAATATTCCTTCCTACAAAATCATTTTCTCAACTCATATCTAAGAGGAAACAATGATTATATTTATTAATGATATAAAATTTCCCAAACCCAAACCTCCTCACCATCGCGCCGATAAAAAAAAAAAAGACGTGGGGGGGGGGGGGGGCAATGGTGGGGGCGCCCAAAGCTGTTTTTCTCGACAAGCTTAATTCCAAATTTGCATATAAAACACATTAACATGTATATACCATTCGAAAAGCTAGCATACATAAATCATTTAATGTGTTCGGCTTTTGTCAAAAGTGGTAATTATATTTCTCTAGACAAATTTGCATTTTCACGAATAGGTATTTATATGAATATATATAATGATCCTAAATTTATGGCTTTGCAAATGAGATGGCAACAAATTTAATGGGAAATGAATACTGCAAAACGTCCCATTTGCAATCTCTATAAATTCACTTCACTTACGTTTATCCTAAAATAATGACAACGATACGTAAAATTTATAGTAGTTTTTAAGATGTGAGGGCGAACAGAAACAGAGCCTGGCGGATAGATAAAGCCATTCATATCAACAGTTGTCATTTACAGAAAACTAAAAAGCAAAAAAAAAAAAATAATAATAAAAATAAATAAATAATAAATAAATAATAAATAAAAAAAAATAAAATAAAAAAAAAATAAATCGACATTTAGGAGAACTAAGCGAACTCTTAATGAATCTGTAGAAGGAGTTGTGTAATACTGCCCAGTTCTGGAGAGGCCATTAAGCAGTGTCAGTGCAATGAAAGGAGTCTGGTTTCTCCTATACATGTTCGTTCCAGGATCGAGCTCCTGAAGTAGATTACTTGGTATAGATTACTTGGTACTGCGAAAGGAACCTGTAATTGGAGAGGAATTGCTTTAAATGGGGAAGTATCAACTTTAACGTGTTTTTTCATTACAATAATTATTTTTACTATTTTTATTATCACAGAAACAATTTTTACAATTTTTATTATTACTGAACCAAAGTTCCCTCAGAGATCCATAAAAATCAACGTGCATCACACTTGACAAAAATATACCGATGAACAAAGTAAACAAAGTGTACAATACATTCCATGCATCAAAATTCTATCTTTTGCCTTACATTCCCCGCTAAGATCAACATCTGATGTAATCATTACATCGCTGATGAATTTTTGTTACTAAAATATTGAAATGTATTATAAGTATATAACTATATATACCACACACACACACACACACACACACACACACACACACACACACATATATATATATATATATATATATATATATATATATATATATGATATATATATATATATATATGTATGTATATGTATGTATGAATATACATACATACATATACTATATATATATATATATATATATATATATATATATATAATCATATATATATATATATATATATATATATCTATATATATATCTATATATATAGTATATATATATATATATATATATGTGTGTGTGTGTGTGTGTGTGTGTGTGTGTGTGTGAGATTGTTTGAATGTGTGTATGTAAACAAATAAAAAAGAAACAATTTAGGCTGGGAATGCGGCCCCTATGATATTTACTTTCATAAATTGATGCCACATGTATATGCAGAAGAGATTGTTAATAGATAAAGACATATTTTCAGAGCGGTTTCACGCCGATATACGTCAAGACTACTATTCCTTTCAGATGTGAAATCTATTCCCTTCAACAGATAATCTCTCTTGCATTCATCCTCCATGTTTCTGAAGTTTCAGGTTTGGATTGCCACCTGCCCTTTCAGTAACAAAACTGCCGATTCTCGAATGGACTTTCATTTACTTTTTGCCGAATCACTTGCAGTCGAAACGGATTAGATTAGTGTCTGCTATCTTCAGGGATTACGTTTCAATCCCTGCCTGCAAGGGGTTAAGAAATAAAGCTCTTAATTTCGTTGGGGATTTTAAACTTGTATACACGATTCACAGATCTTTGCTGGCAAAACTCTCTCTCTCTCTCTCTCTCTCTCTCTCTCTCTCTCTCTCTCTCTCTCTCTTCTCTCTATAGAAATCTCCAAATTATCATAGATTGTGCCAAAGTTAAGAATATTTTAGAATTATTTTGTGCGTGGGGTGACCACTTCTCACACGTGCTTGCATTTATAAGTACTTGCTATACATTGCCAAGAAATTCTGTGTATACGTATCCTCTTGTATATGCATCAGTATGGACCTGAGATTGAAAAGAAAATGCAAAATGAAATGTTTTTCTCACTCATTGCAAGAGTGTTGGATATATTTTACAAATGTCAGAAACGTGCCTAAATTTATGCTCAGGGAATAAGACCATTCAGAGATTAGCTTAGTAAAGTACTACAGCGTTTTAGTTTTTTTGTAAAAAGAAACAAAAAATACTGAGGTGGCTATTTGTCTGTCCGTCCGCACTTTTTCTGTCCGCCCTCAGATCTTAAAAAACTACTGAGGCTAGAGGGCTGCAAATTGGTATGTTGATCACCCACCCTCCAATCATCAAACACACCATATTGCAGCCCTCTAGCCTCAGTAGTATTTGCTTTACTTAAAGTTAAAGTTAGGCATGATCGTGCGTCTGGCACCGCTATAGATGTCGCGGCTGAAAGTGTCATTGTGCCAGAAAAACTTCTGCACATACATCTAAGTTGAGTTCTCTTTTCCTCGGTCATTAGATAGGTAGTTAAGACAATATGTTTCACTCATTAGCAGAGAGAATATTTCCATACGCGATTGTAACATCTTTAAATCATTGAGTAAAATCAGTTCACGCCAGTGAACATAACACATAAAACAACCAAACCCAGTTTTGATTTTTTTTTTTCTAGTGTTGTATAGGCATTGGTAAGGACAATGTCGCTCATTTCGCAAAGTATAATTCAGCGATAAAAATATGCGTTTGGGCTGCATTTCATATTCAAACTGCGCAAATGACAGGATTGACATAAATTAGCAGAGGCTATGCTGAAGATTTACAAAACTGAAGTCGAAAATGACAAAAATGACGGTATCTCATTGGCTGCCCGGCACTTTTGTGGCACCGCATGATCAAGGAATTACTTTCTAAACATGTCCATAACGGCCATAGCTTTGACGTTATATAACGTCATTGTTTTCATAATTTACATGCTATTTTTCATGTCAGTGTGGATCAAAGATAATTCTAAAGTTATTAATTGACTGAATTATACTAATTCGCTGCAACTGTTACTCGATGCAAAGAGATTCGGCATATATTGGCAGTTATATTTGTGTGTGTGTGTGTGTGTGTGTGTGTGTGTGTGTGTTTGCTAGTTTGTGTCCCTGTTGTTCATATTACGCATAACTAAGCCTTCATTTTTATGGCAAGAGGCTGTCCAATGACTTACTGTCTTGCGACTGATAGTGGAAGTCGTTCAAGAACCTACCAGGCCTCCGTGCTGGTTCATTCAGCTGTATGTAAACAATGGCCATTTATGACATACCGTAAGATTAAAAATATATATGTGTGGGTGTTGATTGAAAAGCAGAGAGAGAGAGAGAGAGAGAGAGAGAGAGAGAGAGTACGTGTAGGTTTTTTATCTTGAGAAATGCCTTTTCTTCTCCCTTTAACTTCGTTCAGAAAGCTTTAATAAGAAAAAGTTGAATTGTCATTTCTTTTGTATGATAAGTTTAAGCACAATTATCACATGGCAGTAACACCCCTGTTCATTCCGCTCTTTTATTTTTATTTTTATTTTTTTAAGAACTGACGTGGTGGCTCCCTCCATCACATAAACTTTAAACATGTCGTTTTCCAGACGCACTTAAGTAAGGCCAAACTTCTTGAAACTGACTCTCATGTTTATGAAGCCATGAAATTTGGTACCCGGATGTCTTGGACGATTTTTTTAAATTGTTTATCCTGGTTATTTGCAGTTCATCAGATCGAAGTGTCCAGCGTTATGATGCTTTACTGCCATAATTCTCATACCTTTTTAGTTCCCATTCCACCTAACAGCAATTAACTTTATAAAGCAGAGGCAGATGAAAGGGGGACATGGATTGACATTAAACAATGATGAGATATTCTTAACAGTTTTAAGAATGTCAAAAAATTCAGTTTGAATTTATCTTTTGAATGTTTTTCTTTGCAATTACCCCTAAACGTTTCTTATGCTTTTTATTAACTATCACGCATCTTATTTGTTTAATCAATTAACCATCGGTAGAAATGTTTTTTGGAAAATTAAGTTGGCTTAAGATTGCCTCCTCAAATTGTTTAATTAATCAACCGTGGGTAGAAATGTTTTTGGAAAATTAAGTTGACTTAAGATTGAATCCTCAAAGGTTATTCTAAGAAGATCATTCTTTTCTCATTTTCACTCACGTATTCCCGAAAATCAACCGCTATAAAAGAAAAAAAGTATAGAAGTTTCCATACCCGAGACCGTTTATAATTACTATAAAAGAAAAAAAAGTGTAGAAGTTTCCTTACCCGAGACCGTTTATAATTGCTAGAATATTGTCGGGGACCTAGAAACGAGGACATATAAAAAAAATAATAAAATTACTTGTAACACCACATTTCCCAAAAATATAGAAAAATGCCGTAGACCATTGCGATGAGAATGCTCTATTATAACGATTAATATCAAATCTCATTTCTACCTTTTTCCTCGTTCTATATTAATGTTGACCGTGCCGATAAAAATGTTCATAAGAGTCGTTTGCTTTCAATGTGGTCAAGTAGCAAGACCCTTGGTTCTCGTAACGTTATTTTAATGAAGCAGAAAGGTTGTCTTTTGCGGATGTTTCGTTAATATGTCATTTTTTCCTTTTTTTCCCGAGGTCTTTGAAAGCGTGAGAACCGGCGTATAGATGTACAGTCACTTGAAATAAGATATCACCATCCATTCTAGGTTCACCTTATGGGGATAGTGCCATCAGTGCACCTCATGCAGTGTAATGTAGGCATTACTTAAGGTTCTATGCAGCGTCCCTTCGGCCCCTAGCTGCAACTCCTTTCGTTCCTTTTACTGTACCTACATTCATATTCTCTTTATTCCATCTTACTTTCTACCCTCTCTAACAATTGATTCTTAGCGCAACTACGAGGTTTTCATCCTGTTACACCATTCAGACCTTTTTACTCTCAATTTGCCTGTCAGCGCTGAATGACCTCACAGGTCCCAGTGCTTTCCTTTGGCCTAAATTGATATTCTATTCCATTCTAGGTTATGGTTTCAATAGGTAAAGAAATTAGTAAATATGGTTAGGATTACTTTGCTGATACATTTGATTCGTAAGTAACAAGAAATGTAATAACCAACAGTAAACTATTTAAAGTTATTAATATTTTTATTTTAGTTTGAAAATATACAAAATGGCATTTAAATCTCAACGACAGGTTGATTAATGGTCAGTTAAACTGAAAATATGAACGAGAAGAACTTTAACTGCAACAAATTCCTTGCATCTTGAGAAGAATGTCCGATTCACTGCTCCTGAATTTCCTTGCCGAGTGACCTATTGTCCCATTCATCACTGGCCCAACCGCCCAACGGCACCCTGAGGGCAGGAGGATGAAATAAAAAAAAAAGAGAAATATCGAAGAAAAACTGCTAAATCTCTGGAAAGGTTTCACTGGGATAATCCCGGTAAACTGTTTGCAAAGATGAATCGCCCATGAAGAGATATTGCAATGCAAGCAGTACGTGCAAGGAAGTCATTCAAGAGTAAGGCTGAATAATAATCTGCTTTACTGCCTGAAAAGAGCATTTCTTATCCTGAAAGAGATGTTTTTAAATAAGTGGAGTAATGTCAGGCGAGAATGTGAATTCACTTGACCCGGGATAGTCAGATGATAATTCAGCCTGCCAAACTCAGGGCATAGGGCATCATTTAGATTCTGTTACTTTTTTTATTTTTATTTTTTTTCTAATTGTATCTCGAATACTATGTGTTGAAAGACAACCGAAGCACTCGGTACTCTCTCTTTCACTCCATTCTTGTGGCCTCTGCTGTATATATATATTATATATATATATATATATATATATTATATATATAATATATATATATATATATATGTTATAGGTATAGTATATATATATATATATATATATATATATATATATATATATTATGGTCAGATTTAAATACTATGTCACGGCGAGTATGCGAGTATATGTACCACATCCGACTGGGTTACCCCGCTGGTTAAGACAAGCCCAATCTGATGTGATTCGATTTGTATTAATCATGAGTACCCCCAATTTTGTAACAAATCTTATACAAAAGACAATAGGAGAAAAAAGCGTCCATTCAAGTTACTCTCCCTTCCCCTCTATGAGAGTGGTTTCCTTAAAATTTCCAAACCCTTTCGCATATCTTTGACTGCTATATTTCAGTGCGTGGTCTTCGGATCTGGCAATGCAAGGACTGTCCGTGTTGCCCAAGTTGAAACAGAAACGTTGATTGAAGGCCAACTGCTGTGGCCTGTTGGAGTCTGTCGTTTCGTTGTACTTGTTTGAGATAAATTTTAATTCTGAAATTACTCCATACTAACTTTTACTATATATATCCGTAATGTTTCATTCATCGCAAAATGCGAAAGCCTGGTTTTCCTCTCTTTACACGTGTGTTTGAATTTGTGTGTATTCATGTTAACAAAAAGTTAAGTATATTTTAGTTTTCCCAAACCACAGGGCTGATGAACAGCCCTCCCAGGGCTGGCCCGAAGGATTAGATATTTTTACGTGACTAGGAACCAATTAGTTACCTAGCAACGGGACCTACTACAGCTAACTGTGGGATCGCCGAACCGCATTATATCGAGAAATGAATTTCTAATCACCAGAAATAAATCCCTCTGATTCCACGTTGGCGGGGCGGTAATCGAAACTCGCGACTACCGAATCGGTAGGCAAGCACGTAACCCATTCGTCAAATGAGGAACTATTCATTTTAACAAACGCTCGCAAAATCACAATGATGATCATACATGTGTATAGGAGAAAGCACAATTCATAAATTCATTCCATTAAACTCTTCTCTTCTATTGTAGTGGTTTATTGTTTTAACGCCTTGACATCTCAGAAATGAACGATGTTGCCATCCTGAACTGTATTTCACTATCATTCAAATTTCCCAGAAAGTAAAGAGGTCTGTGAATAATGACCAGATCCCACAAATCTCTAAATAACAATAAAGGCAGAGAGGCAATAAAGAACGGGAGATTAATCTTCTCAGCCATATTTGCAACCGGGTTCCTGAGAAGCGAGTTTTCCCTGCATAAATATTAGACAAGGAGCTTGGCAATGACTGATGTTGTGAAGAGAGTCCAAAATAATAGTAATTTATCTGTGGTATTTTCTGTAAGTGGCATAGATAAGATAAAAATTTGTATACGTGTGTACTATCTCACAGGCACACACACACACACACACACACACACACACACACACACACACACATAATATATATATTATATATATATATATATATATATATATATATATATATATATATATATGTGTGTGTGTGTGTGTGTGTGTGTGTGTGTGAGTATACATGACTGGCAAAAAATGTTATGTTACAACAGAATTTCATCTAATAAAAGGAGCCCATAAAAGCGCCCAAATATAGAAAGTAAGTACTATATTTCAGAGACTGCTGTGTCTCTCTTCAGCAGTGTCTGAAAATATAATTACTTTCTATATTTTGGCGTTTAATAGGCTCCTTTTATTAGATAGTATATGCATAGAGAGAGAGAGAGAGAGAGATAGAGAGAGAGAGAGAGAGGAGAGAAGAGAGAGAGAGAGAGATCTATTTTTTGTCTCAACTTCTTTGTAATGAGTGACCAGAAAGTAAAATATCTCACTCCCCAGTCTTCTTCCACCTGACTATATGCAGACACCCATTCCGTTGACTCTCAGTCTTCCACGCCATCTCGTTCTTCTTTTATCGTGAAATACTTTACTTTCCAGATACTTTTTCCACTCTGATCTTCCTCTCTTTCCCTCTTTACGAAAGTCTTTCACCAAGAAAATTTTCACTGTCTCCACTTGATCATACCACCTGTTCCGTCTTTTCATCTGTACTTTTAAATTCGTCCAATACTCATATCCTTTTTACACATTACACACTATTTCTCTCTCTCTCTCTCTCTCTCTCTCTCTCTCTCTCTCCCCAGTAATCGGCATCGGTGACCCCTGGTAGTTGTGACACCAGAAAAACCTACAATCAATCAATCAATCAATCTCCCCAGTAACAACTTATCCGTGACTCTTGGTGAACAATTTAACTGCAGCCCGAGGACTGGAGGGGAGACGCAGTTACCGGTGGGGTCTTGAGGCGCGAACAAGCTTCATTACCCCGAATTCCAGCAACCTCCTTCATGACTTACATCCTATTCCACCAACTCCCGTTTTTTCCTAATTCCAGGAATGTTGCTTAACCTTTGGGTAAAAAGTGCTGCATTTTCAACGTCACTTCTGCTGAATAGTGCTCACATTATGGAGTGAATTCTGGGACATTGTTTCACAGTAAAGACAGTGCATGATCACTGTTGAATGTAAAATACGTGGAAAAAAGGAATATTCCACCTTACATGGACGGAAACTACGAGGAAATCTGGAATATTCGTCAGAAAGTTTCTAGATCATTTGAAGACATTTTTTTTTTTAACTAAGATCGGGAAGCGCTGTCGTCTTTATTCCTGAATAGCTCAAAGTAGTCACAAGCTGCAGTTCCGCCTGTGAAAGAACTGAAGTTGGCATCTTTCAAGCATGTATTCTATTAAGAATTTAAAACGATGTTTTTTCTTTTGGGATAGCCATTCTTCTTTCTCTTTCAACATCTTGGCATCTCACAGAATAGTAAACGTGCTTCCTTTAATACATAATTGAGACTATTAAGATAATCAAGAAATTCTGTTTCGATTTAAGTGAAGTCTTCCCATTCTCATTTACTCTTTCATTTGCTTATTTATTTATTTGCTTATTTGCCTTATGCAATAAGGAAACATTCGCAAATTTTCCTTTACATTATTTCTCGATCTTTTGCGCTCTCATTCTTCGAATGTTTCCTCGCCCTTTATTCATAAATGAATTTGAAGGTCATTCACCCTTTTCTAACAAGAAAATTCCTAGTAGTCTTTTAGGAACTAAGATAATGCTTATAGGAAAAAAAATTGTTTGTTTGTAAGTCACAAAATCTTAGAATATGTAAAACCGATAGACAAATAAAAATAATATATAAATGAGAGAGAGAGAGAGAGAGAGAAACTGAGTATTCTCAATAATAAGAATATCAAATATTGAGATTTCGTTTTCAGTGTAACCCAGTCAAAGAATGATGCTTCGTTCTAATACACAAATATCTCAGGTTGAATAGTCTTGTTTTCTTTCCTGTAGCAAGGATGGGATCCTCCCTTGAAAAAACTCTCTTGCGTGAATATTACTACCTTGCTTATCATTCTAGACCATCGTTGCATTTATGGATCTCCCCATTGCTATATAGCGAAACTCCCTCTTCATTTCTGGGACTTCTGAGAATTCTGACTTTCTTCTTAGTAGGGTGCTTGTTGCTTGCTGTCGCTATTTTTGACATAGCTACAAAGGGAGGGTAATCTCGGACAAATTTTTTCCTCTCCCATCCTACATATGTTAGGCTTCTATACTGAGGAAACTTTTGCGACTTTTTCTCCGAAGCCCATCCATTCAGCCTTTTGTTATTGGAAATAATATATTTCTAGGGGTAAAAGGTAAAAAGGTGGTGTCCTAGTAAAACCACCTTCCTACGCTCACCTCTTCTCTCTCTCTCTCTCTCTCTCTCTCTCTCTCTCTCTCTCTCTATGAACTCATGGAAACGTGTTTCACAAAACTAAAGGCCGCATTCTCAGAAATTTAAACACACACACACACACACACACACACACACACACACACACATATATATATATATATATATATATATATATATATATTTATATATTATATATGATAAATATATATATATATATATATATATATATATATATATATATATATATATATATATATATATATATATATAATAAAAAAGAAACCCATAAAAACGCCAGTCTATAGAAAGAAAGTACTATATTTTCAGAGACTGCTGTCTCTCTCTTCAGGTAGGTGAATGAGAAAAGTTGCAGAAGAGGCGGTATTTATACCATATATAAGCCAATTTAGGTCACTCCCGCTGATAATTCTTTTTTTAACTGAAGGGGATTAAAGAAGAATTATCAGTGGGAGTGACCTCAAATTGGCTAAACTGTGGATGGATCTCTAGTTAATACCGCCTTTCCTGTCTCTTAAATATGTATAGTACTTTCTTTCTGTATTCTGGCGATTTTTTGGGCTCCTATTATTAAATGGAATTCTGTTGTAATAGAACCTTTTCACCAGATATATAATATATATATATCTATATATATATATATATATATATATATATATATATATATATTATATATATCTATATATGTGTGTGTGTGTGTGTGTGTGTGTGTGTGTGTGCGCGCTCGTTTATAAATAGGAATACAGCCTTTATGATGTTTATCCTAATAAAATGATACCATATATATGTGAAGAAGATAGTTCTAGAGACAGACAGGTGTTTTCGGAGCGGTTTCATGTCAACACGTTTCAAAACAAATCCTAAAACATTCATTTCAGTGTTAAGGAATAAAGCTTTGCATTTCAGTTGAGATTTTGCATCTACACGCAGCTCTCTCTCTCTCTCTCTCTCTCTCTCTCTCTCTCTCTCTCTCTCATTATTTTCAAAAAAGTCTCCGAGTTGTCACAGATTGTACCCAAGTGAAGGATTTTTAAAACTAAATCCTACGAGGGGCATATTTTGTTACCAATTATTAAACCTACTAGTATTTATAAACACATACCTGAAATTGCTTTAAAATCTTTTTTTAAATATCCATTTCAATGATCGTACGTAATAAGCTGGGACTGGAAAGAAATATAAAGTAAAATGTATTTTTCTCACTCAATGCAGGAGTGATCGATATTTTACATTTTACAAAACACCCGAAACCAGCCTAGATCTCGGCGAGGCAAAATGGGACCACATTGTCCTTGTGAAGAACCCCAGAGTTTCCCGTTACTGACATTACCGAAATAATCTCATATCAAAGGCAAAGACATCAGACATCTTGAAAATGTCAGGGGAGATTTCCGTCGAAAAGTGAATGCTTTCATACTCAAGGACTACTTATTCAAAGCATCGTAAATACAATACCACAAATGTGATTTTCTTCCTCCTCGTGTTTTGTTGCTAATTGTGATGACGAGTACAACTTAGCGATAAAGAGAATGTGCTGGACTGCAGTCATGATACAATCTGCATTGATGATACGAGTTTAAACGAATACATTTAAATTAGCAGCAATTTTGGAGACTCGCTAAATTGAACCCGAATTTACTGAAATGACGGTAACTTATCGACTGCCAATCACTTTTGTGGCACTGCTCGAGCAAATAATGACCTTCGTAGTTTGACCATAACGTGCCTCGATTTGACTTCATGTTCCGTAATTGTTTTCATAATTTGCATATTAAGTTTCGTTTCAGCGTGTATCAAGTGCTTCTACGTAAAATTTTCAGTCGACAGGATTGCTATACTAATCCGCTGCAACTGTTACCCAAAGCAGATATTCAGAAATATTTTCTATTTTGTATTCGTGTGTGTCTGAGCGCGTCATAATTGTGCCTTCGTCATTGATATTACGCGTAATTAAGCCTACATTTTTATGGGTACTTCATTAACATGCCGCTGGTAATGTCAGTTTCTCAATCTCCTTCCATACCTCTGGGCAGTTTCACCGAGTTTGTGAATAAAGAAAGGCCCGTCTGGAACGTTAAGACAAGTGGTAAGGACATATTTGTATGAGAGAGAGAGAGAGAGAGAGAGAGAGAGAGAGAGAGAGAGAGAGAGTACTTGTGTGTGTTTTTGTGTATTGAAATGCCTTTTCTGTTACTTTTAAGTTCATTCAGAGAGCTCTAACAAGAAATAATATATATATATATATATATATATATATATATATATATATATATATATATATATATACCTACCTAATATATATATATATTTTTTTTTTTTTTGCGTAATAAGTTTCAGCGAACTTTTATTTCACTAACATCCAGTTCACTTCTCGCCTTTATTTTGTGTCTTCTTTGCAAAGAATACCCAGCGTGACTCCCTCAAGGTCACTCAAACTTCGAACTTCGAGTTCTAACGACGCCAAAGTCGTAGCCTAAGAAAACCATTTCCCATAGCCGTGAAGTAAGGCCCAACTTCTTGGAATTGACTCTAAACATGTTTACGTTGCAATAAAATATGGAGTCCAGGCGCCTTATACCGAGGCATAACTTCCCCTTGATGGTGATATGAAGAGGAAAAACTCTTCTTAAGCACAAAGCAACAATTCTTGTTATCCTACGTCATTGCAGTTGAAAGCAGACCGAAGTGCCAGCCTTTATGAAGCTTTGCTCCCACAATGCTCGTTTCTTTTTTAGTTTCCTTCCACCGAACAGAGAGAGAATCTGTGCAAGAAGAAAAGGATGAAAGGTAACAACCGGACGGATCTTTAGTAAAGACAACTGGTTTTAACGGTTGTTAAGAAAAAGCTAATTATTTTAAGATTTTTTTTTTTTTTTTTTTTTTTAGGATTTCTCTCGATTCGTTCTTAGGCGTTTCTAATCTTTTGATTAATATTAGAACATTATATCTGCTTCACCACCAGAAAAAAATTTTGCTGGAAAAATCAGTCGAAATTAGGCTTCTAGTTGGTTTTCCAGTCAGTTTCAATTAGGACTGACTCCTCACAGAGTCGTATAGAAATTTTTCTCTCTCTCTCTCTCTCTCTCTCTCTCTCTCTCTCTCTCTCTCTCTTATTTATCCAAGCATCCCAGAAATCATTAGCTACTAAAATGAAAATGTTTTGGAGTTAGCCTCATTGCCTGGAACAATGTATACTTGCGAAGATTCAGTCAAAATAGATAATATTCTGACTACAAATATAACAACTTTTCTTGAGCGTTCCATTTGACCTTGAATCAGCACGCTCAGTGGCGTGCTCTTATTGAATCTCTGCAAGACACTTAGAAAACTTGTGCATATAGAGAAGATGAAAAAGAAATTACTCAAGAAACAAAATTTTTTCCCATTTTTCAATTCGTCACATAATCCCCAGAAAAGGGAAGAAATAAGCCGAAGACTATAAACACTTAGTACTTTTCCTGTTACCGTTTCAGTTACGTAGAAAATGCTCCATTGTAAACGAGTGACGTCAAGTATCAATTTCCTTGGTGTTGGGTTAGCGTTGTCGTGGAGAGACAAAGATTCCCGAATATTCGTTTGCTCTCAATTTGATCAAGTAGCAAGAGCCACGGTTCGAATAAAGTCACTTCCATGTAATACTAGCAAAGGTGCCGATAGTGAATGTTCGTTGATGATGTAATTTGTTCCGAGAACTGGCTTAGAAAAAAACCGTTCGGTTTAAATTGAGCTACATAAACGCTTCGAAAATATACAAAATGATTATCATATTTAATGGATAATTTGGTCAGTTTTCAATTAAACTGAAAATAGGGAGGGGAGGAACTCTAAGTTATCTTAAAGTACAACAAATTCCACATTGCAGTCATGACAAGAATTTCCGATTCTCTGCGCCTGAATTTTCTCGCGAGTAACGTATTGCTTCATTCATCACTCTAACCACTGGCCCACTCGCCCTACGCAACACCTGACGGCAGGAGGATACAATAAAGGATAAAAAAATATCGAGAAAAGCATTTCAAATCTCCCAAACGGTTTGCCGCAATATGCCAGTAAACTGTTGCGAAGATTGATGGCCGAAGAAAAGATATTGCAATACACGCAATACGTGCGAGGAAGTCAGCCGAGACCAAAGCTAAGTAATAATTCCCTTTATTGTCTGGAATAGTATTTTTCATCCTACGAGAAATGTTGGAATGGGTCGAGTAATATCAGGCCTATACAGGAATTCACCTGAACTAAAAAAAAACTCAGATAATATAATTCGCTAATATTACGATATTTCTAAATGGTTTCTAGCAGTATATTAATCAAAGTCGCTATATATATATATATATATATATATATATATATATATATATATATATATATATATATATATATATATAGTTTAATTAATATATATATATATATATATGTGTGTGTGTGTGTGTGTGTTATGTATGGTCAGATTTGGATACTATATCCCTCTAAGTGTAATTACCAAATGTTTCTAATTTAAAGTTATCGAACTCCTCTTGTTCGCAGATACAAAGCAGCAATATAAAGCAAGCATTCAAGTGACATGGTAACTAGTTCAGAGATTCGGTCTGTTTCCTCTCTGTTAGAATGATTCATTTAGAATTTCCGTATTTAACTATCAGTCGCATTTCCTAGAAAGTGAAAAGGTCTATAAATAAAGACCAGGCCCCATGATCTCGAAATAACAATAAAGGCGAAAGGCAATAAAAACGTGAGATTAATCTTCTCGGCCACATTCGAACCAAGTTCCTAGGAATCCAGTTCCGTCCAAGAGGCGTGGAGGCCTGGAAATGGCTGAGATATGATGCAGAAGCCAAAATAATATTTAGTTACTCGTAGATATTTCTGCAACGGTCATACATAGAATAGAAAACATTTCGCAATATTCGTCAACGAAAGGACGTCGTTTCTTGAGAGGATATCTGACGTTATCTGTCGTGCAGGTGATTTGTTTGGTTGCTGGAACTCGTCCCTTTTGATTTGGATTCTACTTCGATAT
>NC_087207.1:12532606-12537606 GCF_015104395.2 Macrobrachium nipponense
CAATCACGGCCAAACGGCTGGTCCGATTGGCATGAAACTTGGCAGGGTTATCTTGGGAACCCCTAAGATGGATTATAATGTGGTCTCATCCTACCTTCCCTCCCCTCCCCTCCCCTCCCCCAGGGGTGGGGGCGAGAAGGGATTCCCTGAAACGGAGCTGGTTATGCCCGTAGATTGCTAATGTAATCAATTGCTCCATGTCACGTAGTCCTCCATTTGGTCATATTTTGGCAAAATCCAGACACGTTCTCGTGCATAGTCCTGCTAACAGACAAACAGACTAATAGTGCAACGAACGCACCAACAAAACAAACTAAAAACATTATTCTGCCTCCGAATTCCTAGTTTTAATCCGTAACACGGCTTCAAAATCAGAGTATTCTCTTTGTATTGACTTCACCAATAATGCCATTCTGTTAATGACGCACCAGGTTCTCTATACTCAGCCTCGTCTGCGGTCTAGAGTTTCACAATTTAAGGTCAAAGTTTAGAAGGTAAATAACATTTAATCGAGAAATCTGCTGATAATCCTGTCGGCCCTCGAAGCTCTCTTTTAATTATAGAGATTCGTCGAATATTGTTGTTGCTAAATAGTTTTCTTGTAGAGAAAATCCTGTTCAATGCAGTTTACTACTTGAACGAACGCTCATTACGAGGATCAAATCATACGAAACCAGTACTTGAAATGGTGGAAATGTTTTGCTGGAGAGATAAAGGATATGTTGTAAAACAGCCATTAGTGTGGGGTTCCGTTGCATTGTGAAAAGAGATATTCCAAATTCTATTGATAATACATTTGAATCGAGGATATTTTACCATTTACCAAAAACACCATATTTCCTTATTATTTCCCAGCCCAGACGAATTACATTATACATCACGTGAATTTATTATACCTCAAATACAGCCGGCAGTTTGGGTCTGAATATCAGGGAAGTTCTGCTTTAGTATTTCGGGAGCACTTTTCAAGCGTGTTGTGCAGAATCTGCAAAATGTAATGTTGCAGTTTAGGTTGTCATCTTATTATTCATGAAAACCAAATTGTATAACTTCGTTGATAATATAATGGTCTGGAAATCAGATTGTCGGTTTTTTGGAAATATTTTACCTTTATCTACATCCCAACGCATTGGGTTCTGTTTGATATTAAACCAAACACAATGTTGCTCTTAGGTAAAATAACACTTTTCCGCCTATTTCTATGATCGTTGATCATTCTTCTTTGCATATTCTGCTTCGATTATTTTTGTTTTACTTTTTGTTTTCGTTTTAATTATTGTTTTTGTTATTGGTTGATCCTGCCATTACTTGTCTTATCGTTAACCGTACATTGTCTTATTTGTTTCTTTCTAGTTTTTTGAAAAAGCTCTTACGACTTCAGTCTAATGCTTTTGTAATATGTTTCATGTTATTTCTCTGGGGATTTTTAAACCTGCTTTTCTCACAAATTCACGACTAAAGTATCCAGTTTGTATTTTCGCTTTTTTTTTTTTTTTTTTTTCTTTTTTTTTTTATTCCTATCCTTTTACCCTTTCCTTCTGACTAACAGCCCATCTTAAATTCTCTGCTACTTTGCAAGGTCGAATACTTTTCATTGGCTCCCTTTTCATTGGCCCTGCATATGACTTTGTATGAGAAGAGCCAACCATCATTTGAAAATTTACAAACCCTATAATCCGGATTGAAAATGAGGTGAGAACTAAGGTATCGTCGTCCCTTTATGATTTTTTATTTTGAGAGGGTAAATTTCAGCAGTCGATATCACTGAAGCTATCCGCCAGATTCAATTCAAATATTTTGATAAATCAAAGGTGAAGTAAAGGTTTTTGTGAATTACGCTGCACCTGGCTAGGTTTCAATTATAAAAAGTACAAAACTGTTATATGAATTATGCTGCAGAAAGAGCAGATTCTTAGGTGTATCTTGATTTTTCGTTTTTGGTCGTTGATACACATACATAACACACACACACACACACACATACACACATAAACTTCCCATTAATGGATTCCAAGGACGCGCAACTGGAAGGGAATTCTAAGCAACAAATTGGGAATCTGTCCTTTTCTATAAATCAACTAGTAGAAGCGAAAAAAAACAAGGCTTATTTAATCAATATATGCCAGATATAAAAGAATGATTCCGTTCTAAGTAAGATATAAATATTAAACTGTACGTCAACTAAATTCTGAGGTATTCCTTACGGCGAACATTTTTATATTCTTGCATCGAATTAAAGTTGGTATTCAAGGAAACGGAATAGAGAGATCCTTCAAGAAAATAAGGTAATTTTTACAAGAAAACTAAAAGCGCTTCTTTCTAGAGAGGCTGGATGATTTTGACAACCTGTGATCGGTTCCATTTTGAGCCATTAAATCCATTAGTTTTCCGTTGGGTTCCTTCCATTATCCTCGTTCGTCGAAATAAAGGAAAATTTCACCAACTATTTCTCGCGCTTTCATTTCCCTCTTTCTCATTAGTTGTTTGGATCTCATTCAGCCTGTTTTCAAAAAACGTTGAGAACCTAACTAAAACGAAGACTCGGGTTATCTAGAATAAAAAAAAAAAAAGTTTTTTAAAAAAATAATAATTCCAGGAAACATCCACCTGAATTCGCAAAAAAAAAAAAAAAAAAAAATTGCTCATGGAATATTGCCTGTCTCTTTTTATATATAAAAGACTATGCTTTATGTAGTAAAACTACTCTAAATGTAAACATATTGTTTTGGAGAAACTTTTTTACTGTTATTCAAAAAACACAGCGCTTTTATCATGAATGAAAATGTATACCTTAAAAAATTGTTTAGGTACAGATTTCCACAAGAGAAGTGTACGAAATGAACAGACCATGAAATCCATGATTGAATCACTTCGGTCGCGATATTTTAAAAATGGTACAGACAGTGTTCGGGAGTTGGCAATACGAATTAGTTAGTCTGGAATGATAATGCCTCTCTCTCTCTCTCTCTCTCTCTCTCTCTCTCTCTCTCTCATGCGCACTTTGAATAATGGGGTTTCTTTATTTGAAATATCAGTCATGGACATTACTACTCCCACTCCCCCGACAGGAGCAGACGAAAGGAAATCTAATTCTTTTGACGGCGAACAAAGGGACACGACATTCAGCCGAGTTTCACGGGAAGAATGGAGGACTGAAGAGACGACGAATTTGGGAAGGGAATAGAGGATGAATTTTCAAAATGGAATGAAAACTTCAGGGGGGGGAGGGGGGGGGGGGGGTGAAATAAGCCTGGATGAGAGAAATGATATCCCCTTTAATGCAAGGGTCATAATTTTTTTAGATAAATACGAGTGCCTGCATAAGCTATTGAATTACTTATTTCAAATGTTAAGAACATTTTTGTGCATTAGTATTATATATATGTTAAGCATTATTGTTTGTGCATTAGTCAATGTTTATTTAATCAGAGAGAGAGAGAGAGAGAGAGAGGGTGGGGGGGCGGATATTGGTTGCAACTAAATAATACGGTAAAAAATCGTATTACCCAGTTCAAAAGTTTAACTTTAGAAGCAGCATCATTCAGTTCATTGTCGGATTATGCTACAACTGTGCAATGTGGCTTTAATTTATTTTCTTTTTTCCCTTATATACTCACTTTGCGAATGATATGGAACAGTTTCCAGCTTTCTAGCCCAACAGTATAGGTCAAATTATTTTTCGAAAAGGGAAAAAATGTAAAGCCAAATACCAGAGTGAAAAGCAACTGCGAAAACGAACCTTTGCAGGATATTACCCAATCAGGCGGATGGATTTTTTCGATGCAGTTTTATAAAGGGATGTAAATGCATATTTCCCCTCTTTTGATCCATCATTATTTTCGTGACGAGTGTTTTATATCATATCAAAACTATCGCTGGTTTCAGTAAAAGTTTCCGAAGTTGTATATTTCCATTAAAAAATAATATTTTCTAGAACACTTTTTCAATTTCTGAATTCTTAGGGAAGGACTATGTTCATAATATTAATTTTAGTCTTTTCTATTACAAAACCAAATTCGCTAAAGCAAATAATCTACCTTTGTCACTTTTACTTGGTGTTCTGGACACTTTGAGTATATATTTTAATGCAGTTAAGGCCATCAAAAAAATCTGCAGTATATATACGATCATGGTTGGTATAACAAACAATAAAAAAACGCACAGAAATTCCTTCGGCCCAATCGAGTTTTCTGTATGAATCGCGGCCCATGAAACTTTCAGCCGCTGCCAGGCGGTAGCCTGTCAGAGCGTTGCTAGACGCATGCTCATGCTAACTTTAACCTTGAATAAAATAAAAAACTGCTGATGCTAGAGGGTCGCAATTTGTTATGTTTGATGATTGGAGGGTGGATGATCAACATACCAATTTGCAGCCCTCTAGCCTCGGTAGTCTTTGAGATCTGATTGGGACGGTCAGACAAAGCCATCTCAATAGTTGTCTCTTACAGAAAACTGAATACGAAAACTTCCCCGTGACTACTAGTAGTCATCATTTGAGGTTACGATCTCGATACGCAGAAAACGTTTATTTACTTGACAATTTCAGAGGAAGCGTACTACACTCTTGTAAATGCAACTGCGGTATCAATCTTTTGAGACATTGAGGAATTCTTGATGCGGAACCTAATGTTCATTCTTCATTTTTAATTCCTTTTCTTCTGTTTCTTCAATATCATCCCACGCGAAGGCAGTCTTCATAAAGCTCTGGGAGGGGGATATCTGATGAATGTCCTTAGAGATTTTAGAAACGAGCCAACTTCTTGGAATTTCCTGCGGCTGAGGCGATGCAATTCCATCAACAAAGGCTAAGTTTAGAAATCAACGAACTCTCGGGACAATTTTAGGTGCGATTAAGACACGATTATAGCTAAAGTTCGTGCCCATAATTAAGGAATTGGAGGAGGAAGGACACGAATGTTTCTTGGAACTGATTTTGTTTTTAAAACTTTTGTATGGTTGCAAATCATCCGTTTATGTAGTTAATTTGGATACAGTATTGG
>NC_087207.1:12542606-12547606 GCF_015104395.2 Macrobrachium nipponense
CATCTTGAATCTTCATCTGGTAGTTGCCAACTCCGGTGAAACACAGTCCAGTGAGAGGAACGACATATAGGGATAGCAACCTTACTGTTGAAAAATAGTTTGTGTTCTCACACACACACAGATATATACATATATATATTATATATATATATATATATATATATATATATATATATATATATATATATGTATGGATGTGTGTATATACATACATATATATATATATATATATATATATATATATATATATATATATATATATATATGTATGTATGGATGTGTGTATATACATACAATATATATATATATATATATATATATATATATATATATATATATATATATATATATATATAACTATATATATATATATATATATATATATATATATATATATATATATATATATATATATATATATATATATATATATATATAGTATATATATATATATCTGTGTGTGTGTGCGAACACAAACTATTTTTTAACAGTAAGGTTGCTATCCCTATATGTCGTTCCTCTCACTGGACTGTGTTCACCGGAGTTGGCAACTACCAGATGAGGAATTCAAGATGAGATTTTAAGCAAACATGTCCAAATTGCTTCCAGGAGCCGAGGTCGATCGTAAACTCACCGAAACGTTGTATCTGGTGTGTGTATGAGTGTGCATAAGTTTATGCATAACAAATTAGTACTCATCACACAAATGACATTCTAAGACAAGGCGTTTCTCGAGCGTAGTTCGTCTGTTAATGCCGAACGCAATCTTCTACCCACTTAATTCCCTTTCATCATTCTCTCTCTCTCTCTCTCTCTCTCTCTCTCAATGGCCCTTTTGGTCTTGTTCCATATGAATAGATTTCATCTACTGAATAATTAATAATGACTAAAATGATAGTAATAATAATAATAAACATAACTTGTTTCTTCATAACAAACTGGAAGCCTTTATTGGCATATTCAATTAAAACTTAGAAAGGGCAACTTATAGTCAAGGAAGAGTTTCTTAAACTTACCATAAATACTTTATAAAAAATCATATCAAAGAAAAAATAATTTTAATTAAGTACCTGCTCACTATGTTGGCTTCGTTACGACATATTGCAGCTTATACCAGACTCCCAAGTTCTATGCTTAGCTTCGAAGCATCTAATTCTGGGTTATGGTTGCTATCAGTAAGATACGTGAACATGCGTCTGATATTCAGTGACGGTCACCCGACCTGGTATTGACCCGACTTCGTGTTTTCTACTTTACTGATCACGAAGTCATGTTGTTGTAACAGTGAAGAATATTATGTGGTGGGACATATTGCAGATTTATGCGGTGAAATTTACTTGCGAATACTATTATTATTAGCGGCAGTATTATTGTGGTAGAATCCGTTGTTGTAATTGTTGTTGTTGTTGCACTATTCACAATGTAAACAGATTACCATTTGTGAAAGAATTAAAAAAATAGGAGAGAGAAAATTAAATAGAACATAAACTAACAGTAATGAAACTACACTTATGATTTACAGAAAACAAACTCCTATGACATGTTATGAAAAGGCCAATAAATAATGATTCCATTTCCATTTCAGTCTTTGATCAAATTGTATAAAGAACATTTCCCATGTAATCAGGGTTGCCAATGTGTGCCAATCTTTATATAAAGTCTCTAATCGGGAAAGGATATTTCACTTTATAACGTATCGCTCTTTACGTAAATGGCGATAGAGCGTTTAATTAAGGAACTTATCAGTTTCATAACTTCAGGCCATAAGAAGGCGATAAAATAGTCTGCGTATATATATTTTGAACTTTACTAGTATTAAAGAGAGAGAGAGAGAGAGAGAGAGAGAGAGAGAGAGAGAGAGAGAGAGAGAGAGAGAGAGAGAGAGAGAGACTGGCATAGATATCTCAATTAGAACAGGGCAGGACCTTGAATTATAATGTTTTCAGAAGAGAATGTTAATAGACAACCATATTTAATGAATCCTTCCATTTTTTTCTTTTTCTTTTTACTACAAGCATAAAATGTTCTTGACTCTAAGAAATCTGGTAATTTATAGTCATATTAAAGAAATAAATTACGATCTGCTCTTGAAAAAGCGCGCGAATAAGTCATACACATTTTCTGGCATTTGCCGGTAAATGCACGTAACCATATTTGCATAATTCACAGAATGTGTTGCGTGCTATAAATAAAAACTTATGAGCGAATTTTTGGGTAATTTATTATCATCATTACTGAAACCTCACACGTACACACACTCACATTACTTATTAATCCTCACAATACATAATGTTTATTTTCTGTTTTTATTATTATTACGTATTATTCAAAGAAAAACGAATAATCACAGTAAATCCACAGTAGTATGTCTGTTTGATTTTGTTATTTAAATTATATAAAGCAGAAAGCTTTCGATGACCCGTCAATTATTATTATTGTTTTTTTTTCTTTTTTTTTTTTTTTTGCTCGATCACAGTCCTCCAATTCGACTGGGTGGTATTTATAGTGTGGGGTTCCGGGTTGCATCCTGCCTCCCCTTAGGAGTCCATCAATTTTCTTACTATGCGCCGTTTCAAGTATCACACTCTTCTGCATGAGTCCTGGAGCTAACTTCAGCCTCTAGTTTTTCTAGATTCCTTTTCAGGGATCTTGGGATCGTGCCTAGTGCTCCTATGATTATGGGTACGATTTCCTCTGCATATCCCATATCTTATTTCTATTTTCAGATCTTGATACTTATCCATTTTTTCTTTTCCCTCTTTCTCTAAATCTCTGGTGTCCCATGGTATTGCGATATCAATGAGTGATACTTTCTTCTTGACTTTGTCAATCTGGTCTATTTGCACGTATCACCCTATCCGTTCTGATACCATAGTCCCAGAGGATCTTTGCCTGATCGTTTTCTATCACTCCCTCAGGTTGGTGCTCGTACCACTATTACTGCAAGGTAGCTGGATGTTTCTTGCACAGGCTCCAGTGGAGGGCTTTTGCCACTGAATCATGCCTCTTTTTGTACTGGTTCTGTGAAAGTGCCGGGCATTCGCTTGCTATGTGGTTTATGGTTTCATTTTTCGTATTGCACTTCCTACACATGGGAGAGATGTTATTTCCGTCTATCGTTCTTTGAACATATCTGGTTCTTAGGGCCTGATATTGTGCCGCTGTTATCATTCCTTCAGTTTCCTTCTTTAGCTCTCCCTCTGTAGCCATTGCCATGTGTCATCGCTGGCTGGTTCTTTAGTCTGTCTCATGTATTGTCCGTGCATTGGCTTGTTGTGCCAGTCCTCTGTTCTGTCTGTCATTCTCCTGTCTCTGTATATTTCTGGGTCTTCGTCTACGTTTATTAGTCCTTCTTCCCATGCCCTCTTTAGCCACTCGTCTTCACTGGTTTTCAGATATTGCCCCAGTGCTCTGTTCTCGATGTTGACGCAGTCCTCTATACTTAGTAGTCCTCTCCCTCCTTCCTTTCGTGTTATGTATAGTCTGTCCGTATTTGCTCTTGGGTGTAGTGCTTTGTGTATTGTCATATGTTTCCTGGTTTTCTGATCTATGCTGCGGAGTTCTGCCTTCGTCCATTCCACTATTCCTGCGCTGTATCTGATTACTGGAACTGCCCATATGTTTATGGCTTTTATCATATTTCCGGCGTTGAGTTTTGACTTGAGTATCGCATTGAGTCTCTGCATATATTCTTTCCTGATCGTGTCCTTCATCTCTTGGTGTTTTATATCCCCTCCTTCCATTATTCCCAGGTATTTGTACCCTGTCTCATCTATTTGTTTGATGTTGCTCCCATCTGGTAGCTTTATCCCTTTAGTTCTCGTTACTTTGCCTTTTTGTATGTTGACTAAGGCGCATTTTTCTATTCCAAACTCCATCCTGATGTCCCCAGATACAATCCTTAAAGTCTGGATTAGGGTATCTATTTCCTTGATGCTCTTACCATACAGCTTGATGTCGTCCATGAACATCAGATGGTTGATTCTGTTGCCTCTTTTCTTGAGTTGGTACCCGGCATCCATCTTCTGTAGTACTTTTGTCATGGGAATCATGGTACTACGAAGATTAGTGGGGACAGTGAGTCGCCCTGGAAGATCCCTCTCCTGATATTAACCTCTGCTAGTCTTATTCCAGAGCTTGTAAGTATTGTATTCCAGTTGCGCATTGTATTTTTGAGGAAGCTGATGGTGTTTTCCTCTGCCCCATATATTTTCAGGCATTCTATTAGCCATGTGTGGTGTATCACGTCGAAGGCTTTCTTATAGTCTATCCATGCCATGCTTAGGTTGGTTTTCCTTCTCCTACTGTGTTCTTCATTACCATTTTGTCTATCAGGAGCTGGTCTTTTGTGCCCCTACACTTCTTCTGCAGCTTTCTCGTTGGTGGGGATGGTGTTTGTCTCTCTAGGTAATGATAGCCTTTCACTGATGATACCTGTTAGTAACTTCCACATTTATTAGTAGGCAGTGATAGGCCTGTAGTTTACTGGCTATATTTCCCTTACTCTTGTCTTTTTTGTACGAAGGATTTTCTTCCTGTGGTCATCCATTTGGGTGCATGGTGATTTGATATACAATGCTGGAGTTGTTCTGCTATTCGTGGGTGTAGGGCCTTGGAGTTTTTGAGCCAGTGTCCATGGACTTCATCGGGACCTGGGGCTTTCCAGTTTTCTTTAGTTGGTGTCTGACTGTCTGTAGTGATCTCTGTGAATCTTTGTTTTATTCTCCCTGTTTCTTCTTCCTTGACTTCCTGGAGCATGTTGCATGTTTGTTGTGTTACCGGATTGCTCCATATGGTTTACCCAGAGTCTCTTACTTGGTTCGGCTTCAGGAATTTCTTGGTGGTGGTCTTCCCCTCTTAGTTGGCTGGATAGTCTTTTCTGGTTGGTTCCAAATAGTTTGTTCTGTTGGTATCCCTTATTCCTGTTTCATGTACCTTGTATTTTATGTGGCTTGGCCTTAAGCCTCTGTTTTACATCTTCTAGTGTTGTTTAATCCCCT
>NC_087207.1:12552606-12575106 GCF_015104395.2 Macrobrachium nipponense
TGACAAGCGTTGAAACATCCGATTCATCAACAAAGAGCGGAAAAAAAAAACAAAATTCGATGAGAGCCCGCCTGTGCTTCAAGCCCCCCGTGACCAATCGGAATGCCTTTATTTTTTGACATTTTTTTATTTTTCTGTAAATGACAAAAACTATTGAGGTGGCTATTTGTCTGTCCGTCCGCATTTTTCTTTTGTCCGTCCTCAGATCTTATTTAGGACAATCAAGAAAACCACCTCCAAAAAAAAAAAAAAAAAAAAAAAAAAAAAAAAAAAAAAAAAGGGTGGGGGGTGGTTTTTTCTTTGATTGTCCTAAATAATATAATTTTAGATGTTTAGGCTATCAAGTGACATAATAACTACAAACTCTCAAAAGGTTTTGTCCCTAAATCGAGATTTGAATTTTTCCTGAATATTTCTTCCTAGCTATAGTCTGCTATTTCGGCGGGGCTTTCGCTGAACTTACAAAGTTGTTGCTCTTTTTTTTGTTTTATTACGTGCTTATTTACTGTTATATTTTGATAATTTTTTTTGTGCATGTTCCAGGTGGATATACCAACATTCTGTCAGACCGAATTTCTATTCAAGACTGTAGTTTCTCACCAATCACCAAATAACCTTCAGTACGAGGGGCCGGAAATTTCTGTTTTTCACATTTTTTTCATAAAATCATTAATTTTCCCTGTAGGATGATAAAACTCACAGGGAATATGCATTATTATAGTGCAATAATGCCTGAAAATTTCATTAGCCTGTCTTGATTAGTGTATTTTGGCAAATATTTTTTACGATCGGCACCCCCAAAGTGGAAGGCCTACCCTTAAAAGCCATTTAGGCTAGAGGGCTGCAAATTGGTATGTCATCAAACATACGAAATTGCAGCCCCCTAGCCTTAGTAGTATTTTTTTTTTTTATTTAAGGCTAAATTAGCCACGATCGTGCGTCTGGCACCACTGTACGTGCCACCAACATAGACCATCACCGGGCCATAGCTGAAGTTTCATAGCCACAACTGAGAGTTTCATTGACCGTGGCTGAGCGTTTAATACAGCTATATACGCTGTACAGAAAACTCTATTACAACGAAGAAACTTCGGCGCATTTTTATTTTTATTTTTTTATTTATTTATTTATTTCCTAAACGCGCGAACGAAAAATGTTTGTGTCTTCCAGCAATCATGGAGGAGAGTTCAATGGATAATCAGCCAGTGGCTGGGAATGTAATTACTTCTTGAATTCAAACTCCAAACAAAGAATAACAATGTAAAGTCTCTCTCTCTCTCTCTCTCTCTCTCTCTCTCTCTCTCTCTCTCCAGAACCATGCATCATTCAACGTAATATGAAAACTTGAGATTTAGGGTCATTTTTTTTTGTTGAATAAAGTTTCACTTGACAGGAATCTTGATAAATGTTGATGAGTGTTGTACCCTACTTAAGATTTAGTTCCTCAGTTGGTTCATCTTTCAGTCGGTTAGTTCGTTTACGGTCGAACCTAACGAGTGCTTAACGGTTTAGACTAGAATTTGAAGGGAAAATGTCACCAACATTACTTAAGCTACTTTCTTATTAAAAAGGATTGCTGCATCAGCTCCATTAATTTTGTATAGTGTTGCTAAAACTGGCAAGCAACGTGCCAAAGGGGATCCTCAAATCCGGTAGAGTCCTCATTGAAGCTAGTTTCATTATTTGGATTATTTGTAAGTCCTTCTCGTCCCAGGGGCTACTTTCAACTCATTGTTGTAAAACAAATTAATAAGTACGTCATGTGATTACTGAATACTCCACGTACTTTCAACCCGACTTATTCTTTCCACTTGTAATTTTGGTTTTCACTCACTAAAATATTCTCTTTAAAAATCCAATCCTTTAATCTCAAAATATTAATAGGTTTTCGTCGCTACCTCTCGACCCTTCCACAGTAGTAGGCATTTGTGCTCACAGACGTGTGAATGCCCCAGAAAATCTCAAGTTTGAAATGTTATTTCTGGGCGTCGTCTGTTTTATTTATGCGTTCCAGACAGGAGAGACAGAAGGAGACACGCGAGACTCTCCAGTGTTCAAGTAAGTGGAGGAATTCCTCAGGATACGATTAAAGAGGATTCGTCTCTTTCATGTGGTCACGTACCGTTATGTGTGTTGTGTGTGTGTGCGTGTGTCCCCCGCCTTCCCAAGAGTCGTAAATTGATTCTCTTGAGGTTTGTTTCTTTCAGCTCTAAGGCTACAAATTTCTTATTTCATTCCACCTTAACGGAATAAAAGTATGATGTGAAATAGGAATGAAACACTGAGTATTCTCTTTTATTAATTCGTGTGCGAATATTCAACATCGTGATGTTAAAATCAAAATGAACAGAAGTATTGATTCAGGAAGATATATACGCAACATTGAATATTTTTCACATGCTTTCATGAATATTATGTGGTTATAAATATTAAACTACTTGAAAATTATACATTACCATCTTTCGTGCTAAAATAATTTCAGAAAAAAAGTCATCAAAACGCATCATCTGTAATACACCGTCATGAATATTCAGGTAAAATTCTTTTGTGTTGTGATAATGTAAAGACTATCTGTGTTATTAACTTTCCCGCCAATAGCTTTAATAAACAAAAGTAACTTTTGTTTGTTTCCTCACTTACTTCAAATTAGATTAAGGGTTAGTTTTGTTTTCTGATATATATATATATATATATATATATATATATAGATATATATATATATATATATATATATATATATATATATATATATATATAATATAAGATAGATAGATAGATAGATAGATAGATAGATAGATAGATATGAAAAAGCACCTTTTTTCAGCTTTGCATTCCCGTTTTCTAACAGGTGAACGTTTATTGTACATCAGTAGATGTTTATCCTTCGCAAAAGGGCTAAAGTGTATGAAATAAACCTCATATCTCGTTCATTTGGGCTACTATTCGCACTCGGTATACAGATGTTTCTCTGTTTACTAGTGGAATGAATGAAAGAAACTAAAAGTTCCTGGTATTAAAGAAATACTATAGCAAAACCAAGAGGACTGGGATCAACCAGGGTTAAGTGGTTCTGTTTGCATTGGAAATTACTGTCTGCTTGTTTTCTTTTAACCCAGATAAAAGTTATAACAGTTTTGCCATGGTAATTAAAGCTTCCAAAATCTTAATTAATTCACATTACTGAACTTTAATTCGGGAACATTTTCTGGAAATTACTACTTTATAAACAAATTCAAACATACTTTGGTATGGTATGAGTTTGTTCGTAGAAAAATGGAAAGAGTAAAAGTATTGAAATTCGTCTACCTTTTATTGTAAAAAACTGAAAACTTATTACATAAGCGCTATTAGTTTAGCATGGAATATTGTTCAGTGGTAAACATGATGAACACATGACAGTGGCAAATGTCAGACTACCCGATGAAAACAGACCACCTCCATAAAAAAAATAGAAAACTTTCATCCCTTTAAGAAAACCGGTATATTTCTGCACCCAATTCACTGAAGGAATCACTTTAAAAAGTGTTTCCTCTGATGGACTGGGCAAAAAATTACCCTTTGCCTAGTAATACAACATTAAGGAAACCATTGTAATTCTGAATAAAATTAAGTTACTAGTCTTGAATGCTTCCTTTTCCATTTTTTTTTTACATGTTTTTTTTCTAAACTTTATTGCTCAAACTTTACATAAAACAATAATCTGACTGAGATAAGACACTACGAACAGGAATGAAAAGTCTTTTGAAATTAATGACATTTAGAACTTGAAATAAATTAGAACTTAAAAGATCATATGGAACAAAGGGAGATCGAGAAGCCAGTAACGTACAAAATGAACTTTTTTTATGTAATATTTGAAATTCACTAACATTAAAATTTTTTATCATTTTAATCCATATGCTGAAAATATAAATACCACTCAAAATCTTAAAATGCCAGTCTGAAGCCTTATTAGGCAGTTTTAATGGATTCTACTGTGCACTATTGATATGTGAAGCCCTCCCAAAAGCAGATAAGGTCACATAAAAGGTCACTGTGTCCCTGGACTCTGCCCCATCGCCTGTCCCTGATTGAGTCGGGTAAAGAGGAGGAGAAGGGCACGGGTACTGCCCCGACCACTCCTGGTTCCCTCCCCCAACGGAGCAGCCAGATCGGACCGAAGTCCCATCCCATTCCCGGTACACGTGGACCACCGAATCACTTTGGATTCACCTGTGTGATAATTCCCCCGATTTCGAAACTTTTTTCCACAACACCAGAAAGATGGAAAATACTTCATATAAACCACAACAATGTTCACCTGAATAAAAACCAAAGGACAACACTGCACATAAATAACTTTTCCACCACACCAAAAAGATGGAAAATACTTCATATACACCATAACAATTATCACCTTAATAAAATCCAAAGGACAACACTGCACAAAATACTCAAACCACTTCCTAAAAAAAATATAGAAAAAACACCCCCACCCACCCAAAAGAAAGGCAAAACTGCAATAAAATCCACATTATTCAAACTAGAGCGACATAACCGTAAAGCAACAGGATTATCGTTTGGACGAGTTGATCTCGTACGAGTATCTGTATTTTCTGTTGTCTCTAGTTCAGCCTTCATATATATATCCCAAAATATCAGTAATGTGTGTTCTAGCAAGAATATTCTTTATGAAATTCTTAGAACCTGGTGTCTTAAAGTAACCCTTTCCATACCTTACATCAAAGAAAAAGAGTATTCAAAAAAATTTTTGGCTACACTAGTTATTATAAATCCAATTAGAACTGAAACATCTAGGAGAGATTTATTATTCTCTCCTGCTCTTCTGCCATTTTTTGCTTATGAGCCTCAAAATTCAAAAGAGAATGTAATTTCAATAATATTAATATGCATAAAAATTTAATTGTTTCCTGAAAACATGGCAAACTTGAAAGCAGGTACAGAGATCTCTCTTACTAATATAATAATTCATCAATTTTATTTGTGAAGGTCTACAGTTGAACATTATTTAATTTATTTGGTGAAGAGACCAAAACTATCTATACTTTTGAAATAAATGATTACATGTTAAGATCCTACTTCCTTAAAAGATTAATCTGTCCATGTCAAGACACTGTCATGGTGTATGGATCACAAGAGGAGGAACAGTCAAACAGCTTTGAAGAATAATGACCCTTAATTAAGGCGAGACTAGAAACCTACAACAAACTAGCATGATAATCATGCGAGTTTGTAAAAGGTTTCTAATCTCTTTTTATGTTAAGGGTCACTATTCCTCAAAGCTGTTTGACTGTTGTGACGTCAGTTGAAGTCCAAAACCTGATAGTCTGTCAGTTTGATGAATCCTACATAGAACTGACATCTAATGGGTAGAATTTTCTGTTCCTCCTATTGTGCTCCATAAATTATGAGTTTCTTGACATGAACAGATTTATCATTTAAGGAAGTTAAGGTCATAAAGTGTAATTACTATTTCGAAAACTTTATAATAATTTTAGCAATTAAGAATGGCGCCTATTCTGAACTAAATATTAAAATATTCAGCATTTCTGATTTGGTGTCCTTTCCTCCTAGTTTAACAGGGCATCCAAAAATTATTGAACTATAATGTGGAAGTAAATTAGACAGTTTGCAGAAATAGGCAAATTGGCTGACTTATTCATCACGTTCAATACTAGTTAAGATTACCAGTTCATTGATGGTACAGTGACAAACAATTCATATAATAAAAAGAGTCAGTGATTGTAAAGGACATGAAACTCTCAGTAAAAAGGACCAGAGGTTTACACGTACTGTAGACTGGCAAATACTTTACTTACTGTGAAAATATCTATGGGGAAATTTAAGAGTAAAAAGGTTTTCAAGGGGTAACAGGAAGAAAACCTCAAAGCAGTTGCAGTATAAAATAATTAATTGTTCGGAGAGGGTGGACAATAAGATGGAAAGAAGGGAAAATGGGCGCAGGCACACAGCAAAATGAATAAAAGAGGTTGCAGCTAGGGGCCGAAGGGACGCTGGAGAGAAACTTCAGTAATAACTACAGTGCACCGCGTGAGGTGCACTGACTGCACTACCCCCCTTTACTACCCCCCTTTACAGAGTAGTAAAGCATATGATGGACACGAAATTAATGTAAATAATATGAATTCCTGATATGAAACATTCAAAGAAACTTTTCTTTCAACAAGAACTAATTTAAGGACGACGAGTACACAGCACAATCAGTCTAATAGGTGTATACACACTTAAATCTTCCACTAACCAACTCGACTCTGAAATTATCCGCACATCAATACTATCATAGCTATGTGGAATAAGAATTACTGTAAGAAATATTGCCGGGGTGGACTTCAGTGCATACGAGATGTTATGACATAATATAACCTATTTATGTACTAGTATCTGTATAATTTGTTTTCATAGTGGTAATATTCAGGTTGTAATTTGAATACATACTAATTAGTTAAATGGGACTTTATTTGAAATGGATAATGAAGGTTTAAGTGGTTGTTAATTACGAGCAAACATTGTATAATCTATCTTGTTGGCTTCTTGTAGTCTAAGAAAATCTAAAAAGCCTTAGGTTTGATACTTGAATATGCTTTTAATACAAAACTCCTTTAAAATTAAAAACTTTTTTCCACTATATTTACAAGTATCCGACTACAAGTAGTTAACAATGACGTCAAGTCATTAAAATACATTCTGCTTAACATTTTCAACTTAGCCATTCATCCAAATAGTCATATTAATTTTTTTCAGTTAATTTCCCTCAGATAAATTCCTCACTAAACTTTGGAATTGTTTATATTATGTGTGAACATTAGAAAATGACATATAAGTTCTGGCAGATTAATATTAGCTAAATATAAGCTTCAGTAGAGCTGTGTCCTTTACACCAGTGGAAAGTTTTGCCTTTAAAAGCAAATCTATCAATGATTTTTTAGCAGCTTTTCCAATTTTATAAACAGTTTAATATTCTGTCAAGCAATAATCAAGCAGTATTTATTTATTAATTTTCAAAATCAATACTATTAGATTGATGGCAAAACCAACCGCTCAAATTTAATTTTATTCAAGGTTTCATCCGAGTAAAACAATATGTTTATATTCTCACTTAATATGAATTAGTTTAAACTATTTTGGAAAACCAAAACATAGTATCTGACGAGCCTCTAAACAATGTTAAATTTTTAGAAATATAAAGGAAAATAAGCAATGTTCACTTAAGTTACTGAATTGCATAACCATGTCCGTAAGCTCACTTACGATTATGGATATCAAAAGATATTAAGAGACTTCACGTATTCCAGTTCTTATGTAACCTAAGATGAAGCAAAGTTTTCTCTGGGGTTCGTTTCAAAATTAGTCTAGGGCAAGAACCGCCTATACTTTTCACTGATAAAAAAGGACAACATATTACTTCATTATTTATTGTCATAGCAGAAGGTAGCGGAAGTGTATACTAGACTCTCTGGCCAGATAAACCTAAAGATTCGAGTAAATACTTCAAAGGTTATGATAACTAAAACCTAATTAAAAACCTGAAAATTATTACATATGATTTAGCAAAAGATTGCACATCAATCCACCCCCAGTAATATTCCCGCGAAGTAACAATCCAAATATCTGTCAAATACGTAATTAGCTAGACATCTGCCACAATTAAAAATACGCAGTCCATCAGCAATAAGTCAATCCCTGCAAACCAGCACTAAGGTAAGTTCCAGCTTAACAGATCAGTTGCAGCTCAACTCAAACCAGGAACTAAATTGAATCTCACAGCAGGACCCATTTCACCACCTACACAATGAAGGCACAAAATCGAAGAATTTATCACACATTTCCTCTGAATGTGATTATCGTGACATTTACCTTTCTTTATGTCATGGGCATTAACGGTGCAAAATCAGAGCCAACAGTGATTTTTTATGGACCCAGCTGAACCACTTTTCAGAGAGCCAACATGCCAGTGCAAGAGAAAGGATAAAATTGCAGGCTTCATTGGCCAATTATATCAAGTTAAAGTTGTTAACATTTGGCAGTGACCCTGCTTAATATAATTTCCATAAAATTACAAACATTCCTCAGAAAGTTCATGTGTCTTATTAAATCTCTGTATCTTACATTAAATACACTACTCCATTTGCAGACGAGTCTTGACAAATCTGTCTTTACAAAATCAGGTACTATTTATCACTGAACATTGAATTGCACATAGTCCATATTTAAGTAAACAATATCCATACAAAATAACCAGCGCTTATATAGATAAAACATCAAAGTCTTCAACAGAAGATTGGTCTAGTCATTAAAAAAGTTTAAACGTAACCTCTTGAAGCTAACTGAAATCGGGAGAATCCTACCACAAATCAGTATTACAAGTAACTCCAAAGAACTGAATTTAAGTACAATCGAAGATATCTACAAATTATATTTTCTAGATCACATGAGGCTTGCAATCATAACATGGCAAACAACTGTTACAGCTGTATACAGCAAGTAAATTCTACTATATGTAGAGTTGTATACATAGATCAACAATATATTATAAAAGGCCGTTTACAGCCTTAAAATAGCACAACGAGGGCAGCATTTACATTTCTGCTATAATTTACACCAGTAAATAGACAAGTTTGTACACCGAGGATGAACAGCAACCCATATCAAAATATTTATTTAGATTAAGTGCCCCTATTTGCAAAGGAGAAACCTATTGCGTTAGGAAAAGATGGGGGTGCCTGGGGAAGGGGGTCGGAGGAACCTCAGCCTTATAACATTTGACTTGGTAGTTGAAATTAAACATTTCCATTTTGTGGGAGAGGGTAGGATGCAGGTTTGGGAATGGGGCTCTGAAAATGCGAAAATATACAAAAAAGCTTCAGTAATCATTCTGACTAAACAGCCGACTACAAGACTAAATTTACTCGTCTGGTGATACCGAGCCCTTAGAGAGAAGACAGAATGAGAGAGGTTAAAATAAAATGGAGAGAGAGAGAGGAGAGAGAGAGAGAGAGAGAGAGAGTAGTTAAGAAAAGGCAGGTATAGATTGAAAGGCAAAGGACAATATTAGAGCGAGTAAAGTTGTAAAAAATGTATATGATACTATTGATAAAGAGTAAAAGAGAGAGAGAGAGAGAGCGGTACCAGATAAAACGCAGAGGACAATGTAAGGGCGAGTAAAAATTTAAGAAAGCCATAAAAATATTGCGAGGCAAAGAGCAAAGGAAAATGAGAGAGAGAGAGAGAGAGAGAGAGAGAGAGAGAGAGAGGCAGTACAGATTAGAAGGGAAAGGACAACATTAGAGCGAGTAAAGTTGTAAAAATAAAAAATATAGAATACTATTGATAAAGAGAGAGAGAGAGAGAGAGGTAACAGTTAAAAGGCCAAGGGACAATGTTAGGAAGGAGTAAAATGTAATAAAAAATATATATACTGCCGCCAGGCACAGAGCAGAGAGAGAGAGAGAGAGAGAGAGAGAGAGAGAGAGAGAGAGAGAGAGAGAGAGACAGGTAACAGATAAAAGTCAAATGACAAGGTAGGAGCGAGTAAGAAAAACATATAATACTGCAGGTAAAGAGAAAAAGGACAATGAGAGAGAGAGAGAGAGAGAGAGAGAGAGTTAATTAAGAAAAGAAAGCAGGTACATGATAAAAGATGAAGGAACAAAATGTTTAGAGTACAAAAATTTAAGAAATATATATACTGCTAGGAAATAAAGCAGGCAAGGAACAAATGGAGAGAGAGGGAGAGATATATGTGGTTACATTGTTAAGAATTCCATACAAACAGCTGCAAACTAAGATTGAAATATTATCAGAATAAATGTGTAAAAGCAAGCACAGAGACCTTAAAATGAAACTGAGTTCCGTGTTTTAAGGATTATTAGGAATAATACAACTGAAACCGTTATGTCAAAGAAAAGAGAGAGAGAGAGAGAGAGAGAGAGAGAGAGAGAGAGAGTTAAAAAAAAGTAACAGAGGTTCGACCACTAATTTTGGAAATGCGAGATTCTAAAGGCTTCGTATCATCACAGGATATAACAAAGTACTAGGACCCAAAATAAGAAAAAGTTCACTTCTATAGACAAAATCAGCTAAATCCATCTCTATATAGACATTTGCCAACTGAAATTACTTTTAAATAAATTCATACTTTTATTTAAGTGTTCAAGAAAATAGTTCACCTTCCTAGCATGTCTATTTTGGCTATCGAAAATCACTTCTGTTCACACACACAGAGAGAGAGAGATGAGAGAGAGAGGAGAGAGAGAGAGAGAGGAGAGAGACGAGAGAGAGAGAGAGAGAAACTGTGCAAAGACTACTGCCGAGCGACTAATAAATTTCCAATCGTGTACACTCAAACCAAGACCTGTCTTACAGACACTGTTTAAAATTTAGCTATCTAAAACTTTAAGACCCCATAGCTCTACAAAACCAAAATCAACCACTGGTACTCAGATTTTTCTCAGTATTCAACAGCTGTCAGAATTTTATACTTAACATCAAGAGGAGAATTATCTACGATTACTTGGGTATCGCCGAAGGGTTTGTAGTTATACTATTAAGTTTTGCTTATGAAGAGTTATCGGCCCTTAAATTCAACTTACAAAAAATCTAGTGCAGGGTGTAAAACTTAAGAAAATCTCGTCGAAATTAGTAGTTTTTGTCTGCAAACAATTTGATATTCAAGATTTTATTTTTTAAAGGACCCTAATAAAAGTTGGAGTCATTCAGAGACAAAACAAAATGTTCCAGATACCCTAGATGCTATGTTGCCAAATCCTAACGAAAACTTTACTCTAAAATTAAAAGAAAAAAAATTAAACCGAGATGTCAGGAGGAGGAACCTCCAAACTTGTGGCACAAGCGTTAAATGTAGTAACTACCTAAACCTGATGAAAGTTCAGAAAAATGGTCACGTAATTCTAAGATTAAGCAGTGTTATGAGGTCATACAAGGTCTCCGACAGCTTGAAATAGAGAGAAGAGAGAGAGAGAGAGAGAGAGAGAGAGAGAGAGAGAGAGAGAGAGAGAGAGAGAGAGAGAGAATTTTATATTGTTCTTCTCAAGGCATTTTGTTCATTGAGAATAATTCTTTGTATAATTGGTTGAATCGGCTATGGAATACCTAGAAAGAAGGAAAAACTAAATTATGATTCGTTTTCTATATCGCCACCATTGAATGATCAAGATTTACTGATTTCACCCTTCAATATCATGCATAGAAAAGTGGTGCAAAAAAGATGCTAGTTTACAGCCCAATTTTACTGCAAAACAATGCATTTAATTGTCAAAGTTTTGTTGCATAAGGACTTTTTAATGATAATCTTGAAATACAAAGTTGAGAGAACGTACCATTGAGGCCTTGTTTATATAAAAACAAAACTTTCTCCCAGCAATTCAAGTAAATAAATCTCAAGTCGAGGTCAAAGGTTAAAAGTCTTCCAGTTGCCAATTCGTGAAAGTAAGAATCACATCCTAGAAAGACAAGAGCCTACACAAGGAGGTCAAGGTCATAATGTTGAGATGGAGTTAGTGGACACATTAAACATTGCCGAAGTCTTAAGTTTTTCCCAAAAAATTCATGAAACAGATTGAGAGAAGTTAATTTTACCACTGATTTACACTGCATCACATTGACGGAAATTAGCTTGTGTCATTTGCAAATAATAAATTTCAAGATTAAACTGAAAACTTCAGCTTCATTAGCATAATGTCTAACACAATTTCACTGCATCACATTGACGGAAATTAGCTTGTGTCATTTGCAAATAATAAATTTCAAGATTAAACTGAAAACTTCAGCTTCATTAGCATAATGTCTTACACAATTTTTCTTAATTATAAATAATGTGAACACTTATGATGGACTACGAACGGGGTTTCATCACCGAATCCAGGCTTCACGGCATAAACCTTCATAGTGCTCATCCGTGAAGTAAATCATGGCATTGGCAGGAGAGCCATCCACTAGGTGTCCGACAAGGCTTCACCTGGAAAACCCTCAAATTTTAACTACTACTGATTGAGTAACCTCATTAAGTGGTGGGGTTGGGGTGGAGCGACAATTTACCTACATGATCATGCCTTTCCTAGCATACTTAAGGCAATTCTGGAATAAGATAATTACACGATATTTTTTTTTACTATGCTGCATATTTTCCAAATGTTGATATAGAATAAAGAATTCAAAAGCAATGGAAAAACTATCTGAACAGAGTACAACTCAAAGAATTGCAACTATTAACTGATGCAAAATCTACTACAGCATCTCGTAACAGAAGTTTCATAAGTGGTTACAGGTTATTGCTGTGAAATACTGGGAGGTCTGCTTGCGTGATGAAATTATTGATACAGGTATTCTTAATTTAAATGATATAGTAGTTGATTATACTGACGAATGTACGGGTTATCAACAGCATTACTTATACAGACTTACCCTTTTATTTTATATGTGACATAATTTTCGTGATTTATTAAAGAACTGTAAATTTCAAATTCTACTGTTAAATTATTTTCCCATGTATTCCCATTTGTCACTTGACTGCATTACTGAGAACAGGAAGAGCACAGCAGCCTTGTATTACAAGATACAATTTAGGTACATATCCCAAATGATTAAAGAATAAAAATGCCAACAAAAACAAATCTTATTATAAATCAAACCATTGATTTCAACTTCAGCTTAACTTTTAATAGATTTATTCCTGGACATATGCAATTCTCGACAATATATAATTCTCCTTGATCAATACTATTGCACGAGATTTTCGTGGTCTCTAGATTGAATATCCAAAGAAAAAAACACTAAGTACCTACTGGAGTCTTTTAGTCTAGTTAAAATACAAGGACCTTAACAAAACTGCTGAAACAGAGTTAAGGATTATGATGATATTGCTGAAAACAGTAAATAATCATGTTACAGCAGTTTAGAGAATTTTCTGACTCAATGTGATATTTAGAAAATTGACATATCTAAGGATTGTGCCGTTAATTATATTTGAGAGTAAAATATATGAGTGATTCTCTTTCCATTTTGACAGACTTAATGACGACTTCCAACGATTCAAATTCAATATTCACTAGCTCGTGCTGGTATTTTTCATTTAGCATTTTGAACTACCTTCTGCTATAAATTAGTCTCATTTAAGCTATTCATAAGCAAGCATTAGATTTAGCCAGTTCTTTAAAGTTCATAATAATCCTTTAAAACTATAATGTTTTATCTTCATCCATATAATTTCTATATGTACATAAAAAGTCAAATGCATTTGTCCTTACCCGCATGCATACCAGGTACATACCAATAGAAAGTGCACTTTACCTCTCTTTTAAGGTCATACTTTACCCATTGGATTTCAAAGTTTGCCAAATCAAACAGCAAATGGTCATCAAGATGATAAGTCCTGTAGGATAATTTATTATTGGCTGGAATATTTCATAAGATACTTCAAAATACAATAGGCATGCATTAAATTATGATTCAACCTTGAACAAATAATGGGAATCACCAAAAACCTATATTTTACCAGTTTTTAATGTGTTTTTTTATGTTCACTTGAACAATAACATTCATAAGTAATATAATAGTAATTTCACGTCTAGCCATTAAATGCGGGTTTTAGATAATTTCTCTACAATTACCAGTCTAAATTATTTTTTTACCTGTTCCAGGAAAATCCATTTATGTCAGTGCCTAGCCTTGTGGTTCCATCCACGGTGGGTCCGACTTGGTAAAAAAAAAAAAAAAAAAAAAAGTGTATAACGTGAAAAGTCAATCCAATCTGGAAAAGAAAATGACAGCTTTTGGAATACACACTAACTTACACATCTTCGGCATCTAAAGTAAAATAAAATTCAGCAATAAAATCTCCACTCCCTTTGCGATAAATTGTACTCATAACAGGATTAGCGCCAAGGCATTATAGCCCCATTTATGGTAATTCTAGGCAATAACTCCGCACGGACTACAAGGAACGTTCCCGCCAATACGAAAGCTACTAGGATTGGGGCATTAAATGTAGTTCGTCGTGTTTATTACTAGCCCCAGGTGGTTAATTACAGTCAACCCCCAAAAAATATAACAAATACTATAGGAAAATTAACTTCCAAATAAATACCCGACGCGGCGTACCTTGATCTACCCCACTTTTTACACTCAAGGTCTGATTAAATTTGAGCACGTGAAGATTAGCACTCCTTAGTATGAGCAAGTCCAGATAAGCACACTGATATGAGCAAGCCAAGATGAACACTCTCTAATTTGAGCAAGTTTAGTTAGCGTTTATCTTTACTTGATCCGATGAAAGCAACCAAGAAAGCCTCTCAAATACCCTTGTTAGAACCAAAGAAAACTTCAAATTTCCTCCCTTCTACAAATGAGATAACAAATGGCCTCTAAGTTTGAAGTTTTCTGTCAATACGATACCAAGACTACAATGAACTACTAGAAGGGAAGAAACCCCGTTCTAAAAAAGAACAAGCGTACTTAATCCCAACCATGTGATCTAGAAGATCTTCAGTCCGAGGAACTTTTGTTAAATAAATAACCCAAGTTCACTTACCAATCTTACCCCGGCACCTTTGTGGGCCACAATCCCAATCAATAACTGCTTGTTTGCCTATGACCTCCACACTTCATACTTCTGATACATTTAATCTGAATGTGCTGTGTGAATTAGTCTGAACATTCTTCTATAAAGGAATTAAGGTTAAAAAGTTAAGCGAAAATAAGGGCATTACAAACATAGGACGTTCAAACAAGTAAAACCATTTGCTGAGAATCACACCATTCAAAAGAGTATGGATATCTCAATTACTTACAGAAGTTCATTAGAATGGATCAAAACTCCAGGAATGAACCGACATCTTATGGGCAACTTGCCTAACAAAATTCCGAAATACAAAGCCATCTCTTCACTCACGTTAGATAGAAAATTACCCCACTTAGTTGGCCTCGCTCAGACTTGGCGCCTTATGGATACAAAATTCCAAAATCTATGATTAACGAAACATTTATGCCCCATCAAGAAATGCTTATGTGGTACAATTGAAGTTAACATTCAGTCTTCAGCCTCTACATAAACGCTTATCTTATCAACGAGCAAAAAAAAGATGAATGGAAAAACCCTTTGAAACGAGGAGCCTACTCTTAGAAAATAAGGTACTTCTAAGCCCTCATTCCGCCAGTAAAGTAGACTATGGCAGTTGACGTTTTTCCTACGTTATCTTACTTACTGAAAAAGAATTTAAAGTAATATTTATTCGGACGACTGAAATTAACGCCCAGGGGCCAGTACTAAACACGGCGAAATACATTAGACGCCCCAATCCCTAGTGGATGTCGTATTCGCGGTTACGTTTCTTGCAGGTAATTCTAAAGAATAGTTCCGCATGAACTATTCTTTAGAACTGCAAGGAACGTAACCACAGATACCACATCCACTAGGGATTGGGGCGTCCAATGTATTTCGCCGTGTTTAGTACTGGTCCCTGGGGGTTAATTACAGTCGTCCGAATAAATGTTACTTTAAATTCCTGTTCAGAAAGTAAAATAACGTTGGAAAACGTCAACTGCCATAGTCTGCTTTACTGCGGAATGAGGGCTTAGAATTACCAAAAATAATTTGAGCTACCGAAAAATGCTAAGGGCCCACTGATGTAACTTATCTCCCGAATGGAGAGACCTTCAGCATCAAATTATTTACTGTGCAAATTTTATAATCCTCCCTCAGCCTACTTCCTTCAAAACAAACAACATGCACCGTTGTTACAAAAAATAAAATGGTTAAAAACAAAAACTACCCAAAAGCTACCACAAATTCATAAGATGTGGAAAGTAGCAAGATATAATAACTTTCAGTTCGAAATTACATGTGACTGCAAACCTGATCAATATGACTCTAGCACCCTGCTTATTACACACGGAATTTGAACTTACAAATCTAACAATGTACTCATCCTCAGAACTTCCAATGTCCACAAATCTGACAAGCCATCACGCTTCGTTGAAAGTAACGAAACAAGTGAACTTGAATGGCTGTCGGATTACCTCAAAGGGTGACAAAAACCCACGTAGAGTAAAAAGACCCTAAAAATACATTTGATAATTATACAGTACAACACACATCGGTAAAACACCAGAAATTAAAATAAGGGGCCGATTATTCTGAAACCGTTCAATAATGAAAATCACAAACCTTACCTTGGGTACCAATTTACCCTGCTTGCTGGAATTTACTTTGCAAAATGGGTTGAAAACGGGCGAACCGTCACTTAGTTTATGATCAGAAAACAACAAGGACGCAGGATGTAGGAAGTCGTTTGGTAACGGTCAACGACTCAATGTCGTTGTCCTTGTAGGTCCTTGTTGGTCCTTGTAATCCTGGTAGGAAAAGTAGCGACATCTGCATATAATTTTGGTTTCCGTTACAACTTACAGAGAAAATTACATTTTGTAGTGAAATTTACATATAAAAGTAATACCTATTTTTTTTATCAAATTCACTGCGCGAAGCAACTTCATCAGCGACTGACATTTCACCTTTAAAGGACTCTTTAAAATACCCAAGGAAATGTAAAAAAAAAAAAAAAAAAAAAAAAAAAAAAAAAAAAAAAAAAAAAGAAAAAAAAAATCTTGAAATGAAAGAAGCTTCCAAAAAGTCTTCGACAATTTGGCTTCCTTTGCCTCAAATTAGGGTTTATGATGGAACGAGGGTCTCCAGAGGATATGATCATCGCCTTAATGGAGCATATAAGAGAGAGAGAGAGAGAGAGAGAGAGAGAGAATTGTAAGGAAGGCGAGAGCGATCATTTACCCAATACGTCTCTCGCGAGTCGTTCTTTATTATGAAATACGAGAAATTTTGTGGTGCGTTAATTTTGTGTCTCGGATGTTATCATTCTTTTCATTAAATGAAATCCAAAATGATCTCATAGGATGTTTCCAGACCCTTTTCATCAGAATACATAATTTATTAAGAATTTTTTCGTATTGTCAAAACTGGTTTATGTTTGTTTTACGAAAACCACCCTACCATTTTCATTTATTCGTAGATACTTTTACGATTACTTTTAAAATGCATGATGTCTATTCGTTGATTACTTTTATGTCAAATGATATAATATCTTCAATCAATTCATGAAATATATTTGACAACTTCGTTATTGTTCTCTTTTATTCATGATATATAGATAATTTATCAACAAACGCACAAAAATATTGAATGATACAGAATAATAAAAATTTCTTCCCTTATGTTACATACTCGGTTTCTCTTCATCTCAGATTATGCTGTTACATTATCTGATCTACTGTGATTACGATTCAAGTTTTATGTTCACTTGAATCTTCGGGATTTTCATCACTATTTGAAACATGAAAGCTTGAAGGTTTCTGATTTCAGCTTCCACTACTACTTTCCATTCTTTATCTTAGACTGTATGATAATCCACCAGTTAATTAACGAAAATTCGTGGTTCATAGATAGGATTTAGATCTAAACGCCTGTGAGGCTTGGCCTTCACAAGACAACATTTCTCTTTATTTACCTGATATGACATCAGTAGATCATTTATGCAATATCATTTCCATTCTCGTAAGCTTCAACATGATTTGAATACGAACAACTGAGAGTCCTCCCTTCACAAAATCAGGAGTTTTTTTTTTTTACCACTAATTTTCCTTTGAATTTCATAAGCAGCTGAGGGATATTTCCCTGAAGCTCGACACATTTCAGTTGCAGGAGTTTACTCTGAAGTCCTCACAGAAATAAATCTCGTCCCGAATTCCAATATTTCTCTGGTTTTGGAGAAATCTATTTCGCCTCTCGAAAGCTCTTTGCTGCAAATCAAGCTTGGAATGGTCTTAATGCTTTAGAGGGGGAGGGTATAACGCCCTGATAAAATGATTGAGGGTTGTAGTAAATGAACGATTCTTATGCATGAAGCATTTATCTCTATAGTGTGGTGATGGTTCATTTCAGTATTTCCTGTTTCTTTCTATGCATTATTCAGACACGTATGTATATTACAAACAACTCTTCGCATATAATGAAGCATCCAGTCAGTCAGAGAGAGAGAGATTATTTAATAAATTTATTACGCCCAAAGACGTCAAACAAAGTTACATATTAGCAGTTACATATTAGCAGTTACATACATTACATCAGAAATCAACAGAAAAAAAAAATTAAAAAATTAAAAAAAATTACAGCATTGAATCATCGGTAAATCAGTTACAAAATAACATATATGAGATCGTATTCTATTATCACAACAACTGCAACAGACAGTTTAGCAGCCACCAAAGTGAGGAAGACGAGTCAAAATTATGTCTAGGTGGTCATCTTTGAGTAAATATTGCCCCACTGTCAGGAATCTGTTACCTCAAGAGAGAGAGAGAGAGAGAGAGAGAGAGAGAGAGAGAGAGAGAGAGAGAGAGAGAGAGAGAGATAACATCATTATATAATGATCCCCTAATCCTTTGTTAAAAGCAGTTTCACCACTTGTGATTGTCTAACTATAATTTTCTTCCAAGAATCTCGAAACTTCCATTACAAAAAACCCTAATTTACGTTGGCTCAAATTCAACGTTTGTCAGATTAAAGATCTCTCATCTACTAAGCTTGTTCTTGAGAGCAATTATTTTGGAACTCTTAAGTATAGACTCGATTGAAAAGTTTTTATGATACATATAATTATTAAAAGTTTCGCCTTACGATAAGTAAACATTTTTTTTAGAATTGACAACGTTCGGGGTTTATGATTCAGTTAGCACTTTAAGCATATTTTAATGAGAAATTGTAAATAACATATTGCGTCATGAGGTAGGAAACTAATTGCTCAATTCATGCCTAAAGAATTAACTGCTATAACGTAAGATATACATTACCATAATGAAGGTATTCGTTTTTCAAAACGTAGCTCGATATTGAACATGAGAAATGTTTTCATTATGCTAAAATGGATGGATGAATTTTACGTAAATTAAGACAAATCGCTTGGAAATTAAGAAGTAATCATTACTGATGGGTTACAGGGCCACAACAAAGAGAAACCAGACTCTATAAGACATAAACAAGTGATTGCGTTGATCTGACATATTTATTATTTGTTATTTGTTAAGTGATTTTCAGGGTATTAAGGGGTATATACACACAATGACACATACTCTCAAGCCATTGAGGGGTGAGAAATGTGTATTTCTGGTGATAGAAGTTCACTCTGGACGTGGTTCGGAAGTCACGTAAAGTCGTTGGTCCCGTTGCTGAATAACCACTGGTTCCATGCAACGTAAAAACCCCATACAAACAAACATGCAAACAATACTCACAAACGCACAAAACACATGCACAAACACACACACATACAGAGAGAGAGAGAGAGAGAGAGAGAGAGAGAGAGAGAGAGAGAGAGAGAGAGAGAGAGAGAGATTGTTTGTTTCAACAGCTCATTAACCCGAGGTCATTTTCTGGTATACGTTTTTGGGACCACGTCCCTTATTTTTGATGGAATGTAGGTCACTAATGATAGGCTCTAGTGACCTTTTTTATCATTATCCCTACTTTTGAGATCTAAGTGGTTTAGTTTCATGTGTGCTCAGTGGTGTGATATGAAAACTATTGTATTGAATTGAAATCTATTACTGGAAAGCGAAGCACCGTTTAATTTGTTTCTTGCTACTAACCTTCTATGCAAGCTTCTCTTTAATGCTTTTGAAATATTTAAATGGAAATGACATTATTCAAAATAACTGGACACCGCGATGTTCAGTATCCACTGCATGGCATACCTTATAAAACGAAAAAGATTTTATATAAACACACACACACACACACACACACACATATATATATATAATATATATATATATATATATATATATATATATATATATATATATATATATATATATATATATATATATATATATGTATATATATATATATATATACTATATATATATATATATATATATATATATATATATATATGTAGTATATATATATGATATATATATATATATATATATATATATATATATATATATTATATATATATTATCACATCACCGTGATTCATATAAATTATCCGAGCTACAAATGTCCTGTAATATCTATTTCGCTCTACCTCGGAAATAATATTTTCATATTTGTATATCGAAGGGAAATTTTTTAGTTGATAATATATTGATTCCGAGGTAGAGCGAATTAGATATTAAAGGACATCTGCAGCTCGAATAATATATATCATATATATTTATATATTCCCCGTCAGAATATAGTTCTTTTTTCCGCGTAAAAATTTAACAACAAAGATTCTCCAAATGGCTCTATGACTGAATTCAGTGATTGCCGACGTCTGCTTTCTTATACTTTTGGAACCGAGTCGTCTGGTAATTGCTCCCAATCGCTCCGACTTTCCAGGATATTTCACAACTCCGACAAAAGCTGCCAACCCTACAGAAACGAGCTGGAGGAACTTGCCTTGTTTTGCGACTGATTACGTCCATTGTGAGATAGCAGAACTCAGGAGAAATGCCTTGGATAATTGGTCAGCTAACATTCAGTACCAGTATTACATTATTTGGGTGCATATGCCGTGGATATATATATATATATATATATATATATATATATATATATATATATATATATATATATATATAAAAAAGGGTCCAGGAATCCACCAAACATTGTGAAGAATATTTTATTAGGTACGTTTCATACTACTTCAGAGTACATCTTCAGCCTGTAATTATAAATTGTGACAATTTAATTAACAGTAAAATAACACATTAAGACTAAAACATTATGATAATAAGTTAATTAAAAAACATTTAAAACAAGCAATAGAATAAAACTTTAAGAAATATGGTAATTAAAATTTATAGAAACATTTAAAACCAATAATGAGAGGACAAGTACCCTAAGTGAAAGTAGAGAAGGGAATGATTTGAAAACACAGTTCGGCCCAGATCTCAGTTATGCTAAATACAACGTGGCAGCAGCCACGTTTGCATTTAGAGAAGGAACCAGTCGTTTGATGTATAATGACTCAAGTGTCGTTAAGTAATTGTTGGGAGTGCTGTCAATGATTGAGAAATGTGTTTTATCAATATTAATTTTACATATTTTGGCGTGGTTACGGATATTTGATAATTCTGGATTTGTTATTCGTTGTCCTGTTCTGTAGCTAACACCTAAGTGACTAGAATATCTCACTTTAGTAACCGTTTGGTCGATCCGACGTAAATACCAGGACAACCCGGACAATTAAATTTATAAATGACGTCGGATCTCATGAACGGTGGTAGTTTTTCTTTGTGTGTAAAAAATGTGCCAATTTTTAATGGGTTGACAGGAATCAAGTTTAATTTTAAACAACCTATTTCACTTTCAATGATTTTCCTTATTCGCTCGCCTAATTTGTTTTTATATGTAAAAGGAATGGTACAAGGTACTAGTTACAACTAGCTTCTTAACATCATAGGAAGGAACTTGCTCAGAAAAATTATTATTTAAAATTCTATTTACTACATTATAAAAAACATTTTACTGGATAAGAATTGTTAATAAAATACCTCTTTAAAAATTCAATTTCTTCGTGAAATAAATGTCCAATTTGAGGTTATATTTCATAGCTCTCAAAAAACCAGGGTTGAGATGGCATTAATTTTTTTTTAAAATTCAAGAAACAAAAAAAAAACTATAAAAATTTTATTACCCAAACCCGAAATGGATGTTTCCTAAAAAATGGTAGTGTTGAGTCTATCATTTTCCTTAACAAATCTTCAGATCTAAAAATGACAAGCAGTTATTATCTCGGTTTCCATAGTAAAATTTATATTATGATGCTGGCTATTCACAAAATCCAAGAAGGCTTCACTTTGCCACTTATATTTAAATAATAAAAAAGTGTCAATCAAAACACACCTTCGATAAAAAGTGTGGCTTAAAATTAGAAGGGCATTCTGTTAAAAATTTTGATTCTAAAAAGTCCATAAAATATCTGCAAATATAGGGGCCAACGGGGACCCCATAGCCAAACCCTCGACCTGCGAGTACAATTTGGAATTAAAAGTAAAAACTGAATCTTGCACTGCAAGTTCTAAAAGTTGTTTGAATAAAATTCTATCAAATCCATGGAAGCATGTGGTATTTAAAAAAAACTTTGTCTAAAATAATCTCAATTGTTTCTTCTACTGGTATGTTTGTAAAAAGTGATTCAATGTCAAGACTATCATGTAGACTTACATACCAGTAGAAGAAACAATTGAGATTATTTTAGACAAAGTTTTTTTAAATACACATGCTTCCATGGATTTGATAGAATTTTATTCAAACAACTTTTAGAACTTGCAGTGCAAGATTCAGTTTTACTTTTAATTCCAAATTGTACTCGCAGGTCGAGGGTTTGGCTATGGGGTCCCCGTTGGCCCCTATATTTGCAGATATTTTTATGGACTTTTTAGAATCAAAAAAAAAATTTTTAACAG
>NC_087207.1:12580106-12592606 GCF_015104395.2 Macrobrachium nipponense
TCCAAACCTTCAATTCGGGGAATTTCTCTCTCTCTCTCTCTCTCTCTCTCTCTCTCTCTCTCTCTCTCTCTGCAAAGAGATAAGATTAAATGTGTATACTTACTTCCTATAAAACATCATCAAATTCCTGTATTTATTCCTTTAACGAAATGTCTTAGTAATTTTCAAAGACTCTACGTGCACTTTCTCTTTCTCTCACACACACAAACATACACACACACACACACACACACTGTGTGCGTCTATTTCACGGGAATTCAGTTTTGCGAACCCACTGCTTAATCACTCATTTGTAATGATGGACCTCACACATGATAGTCGTACGAAAGAAAAAAAAAAAAAAAAACAGATCTTTCTTCATCCCTTTATCTCAATGCCGTAGATTCTTTTCAATTCGGCTCTGTCAGAGGAGTCTTGTTTTTATTTAACTTGATATAAGATGACATCATCAGAATTGGCCATGACATGTGCTGTCGTTTTATCGCTCTTTGGGACCGCGCGTCACAAGGATCAAATCTCGAGCAGAAGCAAATGAGGTGAAGGGATATATATGAACTACGACTCCTTTAGATTCTAATTATTTTCCGATCATAAAAGATTTCGTTTACAGTATATTTCACAGGAAAAGAGTAAGGTCTTTCAATATAGGTGGCAATGTTCATTTTTGCATTTGTGGATGGTTATATTCACAAATGATTTCCTCTTAAGAAGCGTTAAGACGAAAAAACATATATTTTACTTCCCATGCGTTTATTGTACATGGATAAACGGTACATTTTCGGAAAGTTATGGAGGAGGGAAAGAATAGAACGAATATTCTCGAAGTTTAATAGGAAAATTGCATGCGCTCGATCTGAAGGCCGAAATTTAGCATATTATTTTTAAGATCTCAAAACACTTTCACAAATGTTCTCAATGATTCTTCTGCTGTATGTCCGTCTGTCATTCAATCACGGCCAAACTGCAGGTCCGATGGGCATGAAACTTGGCAGAGTTACAGTGGGGACTTCTGAAATGGTTTATAATGGGGTTTCATCCTACCTTCCCAAACCCCTCCGAAGAGGGTGTGGGTGAGAATGGATTCCCTGAAACGGAGCTGGTTCTGCCCGTAGATTGCTAATGAATGGAATGACAGTGTCAAATGGTATATTTTGATCGTCAGAACCGATGCTGTAAATATTATTATTGTTATTATTATTATTATTATTATTATTATTATTATTATTATTATTATTATTATTATTATTATTTATAAATGTAAATAGTCAAAACAGCACAGGAATAAAAGGCCAAAAAATATCTGCTAAAAAACTACTATATCACAGAACGACAATAATTAAGAAAAATGGGAAATACAAATATAAGCGAACAAAGAACATTGCCAAAGAAATTAATATCACATAAAAAAAAACAATATGTTGCAGGGCGATCATAACTCTCCGATGGAAAATAGAATTAACTGTCAGATGCAATCAATACAGCCAGCGACCACCGAAAGAAAATGAGCGAGATACGAAACTGGTGAATAAATTTCTTTCCAGGTCACTACCAATTAGTCAAAAGTAAATGAAATATCAACACTGACAATTCCTTCTGAAATTGGATATGTCGTGGCTAATTCCCAATTTAAGGGGCTGGACTTTTCACTAACACACAAGCGTGTGCGTGCGTGCGTATGCCTGTATGCATGCAATTACCATGATCAGTAAATTGCTTAAAATTCAACCGATTTCAAGAGAGTTGAAAATCAGGAACACTCATGGAACCTCAAAATTATGTTGGTGCCTAATGTTTCTTGTGTTTCAAAAATGAGAGAAAAATAAACAATAATACATTCAAACGGTAGAATGAGAGAGAGAGAGAGAGAGAGAGAGAGAGAGAGAGAGAGAGAGAGAGAGAGAAAGTTAATGATAGAACAGAAAGAATTCTTTGTTGTGCTTTTCATTGTGAATATGGTCTTTCTCTCTGATTCGATATCCGCACATTGATCGTCCGGTTATGAGTTAAAGCTACTACAACCAGCCTATGAGAGAGAGAGAGAGAGAGAGAGAGAGAGAGAGAGAGAGAGAGAGAGAGAGAGAGAGAGAGAGAGAGGAGGGGGGGAACATTAGTAGAAAATTGATGGCGTATTAAAAATAATCTTCCTTCTTTTAACAATGTTTAACATCCCTTTGTTAAAAAGTCAACGGAGTCGTGTTGATCATTATTGGCACCTGCGTTTTACAGTCTCTGCATCAATCACTCAGCCATTCAGTGTGATTCATGAAAGCAACACAGAAGCCTCACTACTGCTGTGGGGTTTGTAGGTCTTACATATTTTGTGTCCAATTTCAAGACGATTACAAATTGAATCGTTTAAGCGAAAAGCCGTTTACCGAAGCTGCCTCATTCATTGCTCGTACGTTGTTGCTGAATTGAATTTATTATATATATCCTTTTCACCAACGGGCGATTTATTCTACGGAATATGGGTCAGATAAATGGCGAGCTCTTTGTTTTGGGCTGTATGTATATAATAATAATAATAATAATAATAATAATAATAAATCTAATAATAATAATAATAATAATAATAATAATAATAATAGTAAGAGTCTTGAACTGCAGAGAAAACAAATCCACAGTTAAGTACACGTATATATATTTAAAAATGAATCTGTACAGAGAGATTTCGGGAATCGGTTCGATTCCCAGATTGAAAAGGGAAATCGAACAGTTTCCCGAAAGCTTTCTGTACAGATCTATCTTGAAATATTTGTACATATTACATAACTGTGGATTTGTTTTCTTCAATCAAGACTCTTGCTGCTATTATTATTATTATTATTATTATTATTATTATTATTATTATTATTATTAGTTTATTATTATTATTATTATTATTATTACTGTTATTATTATTATTATTATTATTATTATTATTATTATTATTATTATTATTATTATTATTATTATTTGTTCTGGCTGTTCTTCCGGTTATCAGAGTATTTGAGTTTATAATATTGACATTCAATGAACAAGTAAGGGAATGGAATATTTCTCCCGTAATAATAATAATAATAATAAATAATAATAATAATAATAATAATAATAATAATAATAATAATAATAATAATAATAAGAAAAAGAAAAAGAAAAAGAAAAAGAAAAAGAACAAGAACAAGAACAAGAACAAGAACAAGAAAAAGAAAAAGAAAAAGAAAAAGGAAGGAGAAGAAGAAGAAATAGAAGAAGAAGAAGAAGAAGAAGAAGAACTGGGAAGACGACCTCTGCAACAGGATCGTTAAAAATAATGGCTACAGCGGCAGAGCGGATTTTGCGTGTACTTCTCTAATTGTCTTACTGTTTTCTTCACTGAGAGACATAAATCTCTCGGGAATTGACCAATATTGACTTCATTAAGCGAAGTACGAACACGTTTAGGTATTTTTCTGTTTCATTTTTACTGCTACAAAGTGAGGTTGCAAAAGCCAATTCATTGTTTCGTCCTTGCGCTGAATTGTTGGCACAAACAACAAAGAACACAAAAAAATGTTTAATGACTTGTTCTTATCTTTGTTTGTGAGTGAATGGTTGCCACAAACAACAACAAACAGCAGAGATAAAATGTTGAATGACTTGTTCGTATCCTTTGTTTGTGAATCTAACTCATAGCGAAATACAAACTTGAATCTGCTGATGTAGCATCAGTTTTGATTACATAATAATAATAATAATAATAATAATAATAATAATAATAATAATAATAATAATAATGGTGTACTTAGGAAGCAGACCCCTCTCTCAAGCATATTCTATTGAAAGTAATTGCTACTTCAGCAGCGTTATACTTGTAGAGATTTTTCCGTGCTACTTAAACAGGCTAGTACAGCGCCTATAGAGGTCATGATCAAATACAGGGTCAAAATCGGTGCATATATTTGAATTTTACAGATTATCTATGGCATCTTATTCATCAAAGTTATTAACGAGAGAGAGAGAAAATCGTTAATGACTTTGATGACTGTATTTGATAATGACCTCTATAGGCGCTCTACTAGCCTGTTCAATAGCCCGGAAAAAGCCGGTATTCGGAAAATAGAGAAGAATCTCTACAAGTGTAACGCTGCTGAAGTAGCCATTACTTTTAATAATAATAATAATAATAATAATAATAATAATAATAATAATAATAATAATAATAAAATAATAACATAAGAATAATAATAATAATAATAATAATCATAATCATAATAATAATAAATCATAATAATAATAATAATAATAATAATAATAAATAATAATAATAATAATAATAATAATTTAATTATTTATCATTTGCCTTAGAACTCCTAAAATCTGAAAATAATAAATATCACGACCGTGAATTTTGTCATCATGGTACGAGTGTGTATTCATTTGGTAGCTAAAATATTTCAGAGTTAATAACACAATCCTTTTTCGCAGGCTCAGTTTTGCAACAAATGTGAAAAAACAATGATGCAGGAAGCCATCTAGAATAAAGGTGCTGGTAGTTCAAAACTACAGATCACAGATGCACATAAGCACAAACACAGGTGGCGTGTGTGTATGTATATGTATGAGAGAGAGAGAGAGAGAGAGAGAGAGAGAGAGAGAGATACTAAAAATTCAAAAGCAATGTGAGCTCCTTTATAACTTACATTTAATCGACGCATTAACCGTTTCATCCTGAGTATTAAAATTCTTTTGCCCAACAAACTGATAACCCTTTAAAGCACTCACAGAGAGAGAGAGAGAGAGAGAGAGAGAGAGAGAGAGAGAGAGAGAGAGACTTACAGAAGAGAACAATAGGCACGAACAATGGAAGTAAGCCCAGCTGAGCAACAGGCGCGGAATGGAAACCGGACTTTCCATGAAGCATCGACGAATGCGATCCGTTAGTCTCATTGATGATGTGATTTAGAGATGATGTGCAGCGTGCATGCGATGAAGGCAGCACTACGAGATGATGGGGACTGCTGATTTTGCTAGTGAATTCCGCATGGCTTACTTGTTTTACCGATATTTGTTCTATGAATACTTTTTTTACAGTTGATATACTTGTCCTGTTTCGTAAACGCAAATTCAAAAATCTGTTCCACGCAAATAAATAGAACAATTCCTTATAAGCGTTAAGAATGCAGTTACTAAACCTTACTTTGTACAGCATTCCATGATTTTTTATAGCCGATAATAATCAGAGAAATTGATGTCTATTTTTGTCAAGTTGTTATCATATAATCCTAATGGAAATATTCCCCATAGAGGGATAGCACTACTTAAGGTTCTTTGCAGCGTCCCTGCGGCTCCTAACTGCAACCCATTTCGTTCCTTTTACTGTACCTCCACCCATATTCTCTTTCTTCATCTTACTTTCCACCCTCTCCTAACAATTATTTCAGAGTGCAACTGCTTTAAGGATTTCCTCCTGTGACACCTTTCAAACTTCCTTACTTTCAATTTCCCTTTCGGGTTGAATGACCTGACAGCAAGTTCTCATGAAAGGCATAAATGAAGCGAATGAAAATTAAGAAACCTAAATCGTCTACTTTATCCCTAACTTCATCTGCAATGCTCAGCCAAGAATAATTATAGCCTGCAATTAGCTCCGAGTCCAACATTAAAGTTTAATCACCGCAAATCCACAGTATTTCTTTCCTGGTATTTGAGGTTAAATTAATTGAGGGACTCATTTGGTGGCAACTTTTGAAGAGATTATTCTGTGTATTCGTGTTGCCCGGGATATAACCTCATTTACTGACAGCATTTATAAAGCGAAGACATTTTAAAGAAAAGCGAAAAGTCGCCTTACTTGGACAGATTTCATTTTGACAAGAAATAATACAATAATGAAATCTGTTCCATTTCTGGAATGTAGAACCCTCGTTTCAACTTTCTCAAATTATTTTGCGTAACAGCCTTTATTAAGAGGCATTTTCAGCCTGCAAGAAAGGTCCCTGGCCTTATTCATATAACCCTCGAATACTGTTCTTCACATGATGCTAAAACCTGACTGCCTCCCACTTCTGCTGCAGGCTTTGGAAGTCTCTGATCGTTCCCTGTCCCAACACATTAATGGCGAGTTTATCGACTCCTTTATGATGAACCCAACCCTTTTTCATCGTTTCTGTATATCAAAGCTTGATCGGATGAAAAGAATAGGCTACCCGCGCCAATGGAAGCTACCTTTGTTAAAAATAAGGTAAAACATAACAGATGCAATATTAATGTGTTAGACCATATAGTATCGCATATCTTACAGATTTCCTAAAAGATCTCGTCTGCCGTGATCCTAGGAATACCTTTCTTTCTCAAATAGCCATTTCATCAGTGTCCAAAAATTCCTCTTACATCAGAGATGTCAATCTTTACATATGAATTTTTGTTTCAGGTCTCTAACCTCGTAAGTATCCTACTCCAGATTTACATTCTAGAATTTAAACGTTCTTAAATGAATATAGGTAAAATAATATCATCTATTAACAAAGTACATGTCAAATATGTGCGTAAAAAATGAATATATTGAACGTTAATGTAGATCTTATATTGTATTAAATTCAAGAACATTTATTTAACTCAGAATGAACCCTTTCAATCAAAAGTGTATAGAACTACTTTGACGAGATAAAAGGTCATGCTAATGAACCTCATTTCCCTAATTATATAAAAAAAAAGATATAGCACAGCAGGTAAACAATATTAATTGACTTCCCCTTTATCAAGATGTTCTGTGTGAAACACGGAGCCCTAATACATCAAAGTTAGGATTTTTATATGCTGATTTAAGTCAAGTTCACTAATGACCTGTGACAGAAGGCCTATCAACGATCTCTCTCTCTCTCTCTCTCTCTCTCTCTCTCTCTCTCTCTTTTAGAAAAGTCCGCCGAGTTTCTGCAGTTACTGTTCATAAACTTTTGATTCGATTTGACGGTTATATTCATTTTGCATTTATTTTTCTCTGATTTCAAATATATTTTGCTTTTAATTTTTCATACCATTAAAATTGTATATAGTGCCATTTACTAGAACACTTAGCTAGTCACAGATTCTGCGTGCAATTGTATATTACTTTTTAGTTCCAAAACAAAGTTGTTCTTTTAATCTTTGTTACTTCTTGATGAGAAAAAGTGCCCTCTATCTGATGCAAGAACTCCCGAAATCTTCGAATTAAAAAACACAGAAAATAGAAAAAATTTTGGTGAGATTTTATTGTTTTCATTTCTAACCTAGGAATGTCGACCGACTCCTTGAAAGTGTCAACATGAAAATTCAAGTGTGTCACAACAGTGTCACATCTTTTGAAGCTGATCAGTTTGTTCTTTGTGTCGGAATCTGCATAGTCCCCCCAAAAAAGTGAAAGGTGCATAAAACACAGCTAGTTTTCGCACATTTCAATATTTGTAGTTATCTATGATTTTTGTTTTTTGGTCATTTCTTCCCTAAATATTTGCATGATTAAAAGTCTATCTTTAGTAAAAGTAAGAGACGGGTGTTACTTTTTTTGTTTTTTTTATTTCATTTTTTTAGGGGGGTAACTGGATTTACTTATGAGACAATACAGCAGTACGTATTAACAAAATGAAGAGTAAACAACCGTTCGGGTAATAAAAGAGATATGAAACGGGGCAGCAAATCACTATTACTTTCGGGAGTAAATTTCTCGAAACGGGAGACTTTAATCTCCCTGATATGACGGACGTCGACTGACGCTGATGATCGCTTCATAACGGCAATAAAAAAAAAAAAAAAAAAAAAAAAGTTTATTGCTTTCGGCGATTATTGTACCTGGCTCCATTTTTTTTTTCAAATCCCTATTTCATACGGCTCTTTTGATGTGCGTAGTTTGCATCCAGTCCCCATAAAAGCGCCCATTCCCATTCTATTGGAATTAAACCTTTCTCGAATCATCCGGCAGTTAAGTTATTATACCGCCCCCCCCCCCCCACCTCTGTGTGTGTGTGTGTGTGTGTGTAATTACACGTAGTAAAATTATTTCCTGGGCTTACCCTCAAATTCAGGGTGACCCATCAGCTGCTGGACGATTATAGTTTCGCACAACGTGACACTGAACATGGCTGACGACCTCATATGCGACAATAATTATCACGGTTATGACGAGATTTTCCTCTGTCACATTAAAGAGAGAGAACGTCTTCGCCCAAATGACTTCAGATAATGGTTTCCGATCCTCTGTTTGGTCTCTAGAAACCGCTTTGGTATTCGTTTCTTCCGCTGAATCGCAGCTACTCTGGAATTGTGTCACATAGGACAAGTGAAAATAACCAAAAAGGACACATATTGCCTAATCCATAGGTTTTGAGGTTGCCGAGATGAATGGTGACACTCCCGATGCCCTTAAGTCCAAGTTCAGCCCTGATTGGTAAGAGAGAGAGAGAGAGAGAGAGAGAGAGAGAGAGAGAGAGAATGATTGGTTTTTGTGTTCGTGAGTGATAGGTCTTGGCTCAGCATAACTTGGCCTTCTGACAGTTATTCAGGTAGAGAATAGAATACAGAATTCAGGCCAAAGGCCAAGCGCTGGGACCTGTGAGGTCATTCAGCGCTGAAAGGTAAACTGACGGTAAAAAGGTTTGAAAGGTGTAAAAAGTCGCAATTGTACTATGAAACAATTGTTAGAGGGTAAAAAGTTAGATGGAAGATGAACGGAGGTACTTTAAAAGGAATGGAATTGGTAGCAGGTTGAGGCCGAAGGGACGCTGCAAAGAGCGTTAAGTAATGCCCACAGTGCACCACGTGAGGTGCACTGACGGCACTAACCCCCCTAATGGGTTATTCAGGTACCAGGCTGTTTTGGGTTATCTATTTTGATTTCATTTTCGGTTCTCGTTTATTGATTGATATATTCGTTGGCTCAACTTCACACTTTGGTTATTTCCCCGTCTATTTCACAATTGTTCTCTCATTTACCGGGTTTCTCTCACTTGAGCCCTATTCCGTATTGTATGTGTTTTGACGTTGCGTGGAACCAGTGCCTATTCAGCAACGGGGCCAACGGCTTTACGCGACTTCCGAACCACGTTGAGAGTGAACTTCTATCACCAGAAATACACATCTCTGACCCCTCAACGGAATACCAGAGAATCGAACTCGCGGCCACCGAGGTGGCAGGCCAAGACCAAACCGACCACGCTACTGAGGCGCATCCCTATTCCGTTATGCGCGCTTTCATCACAAAAATTCGTCCGGTATTGCGCAACTTGTCTTGCAACTGAATTGCCCTTCGATCCTGTCAACTGATTGGCTGGACTCGTTTACTTCAAAGAATGCCCAATGACGGCTACGGTGAAAAATTCAGAGGCATTACTGAGGAAACTCTAAGGCAACTGACTGTGGTCATTAGCATTAAACTAAGGATAAACTAAAAAAAAAAAAAAAAAAAGATGCTAAAAGAATTAGGTATAAAATCAAAAAAAAATGAGTTTATTATTCTTGTATACAATTTTGTGCGTTTTTTATTTCTAAAGATACCCAAAAGGAGAATATAATTTGGATCGCGAAGTCATATTCGTAGAAATATATACTATTTATGCATTATTAGCCACAGTACCAATTCTTGGTAAACTTTAACAGACTGCATCTACTCTCAAAATCGCTTGTTTTTTTTTAGTTGTTACTCTTGATGGGAATATCTTTTTTTTTTTTTCTTTTTTTTTTTTAAATATTCTACTCTCCAATATTTGTCTCTTCGTTTTCGACTACTAATTTAACTTTAGTTTCTCACTAGACACACACACACATACTAAATCCATATATATATCTAATAAAAGGAGCCCATAAAAACTCCAAAATATAGGGACTAAGTACCATATTTCTTACCTGAAGCCAGAGACAGCAGTCTGAAATAAAGTACTTACTCTGTATATTTTGGCTTCTTTATGGTATCTTCCTTTTATTAGATAGAATTCTGTTGTAACAGAATATTTTAACCCAGTCATATAGTATATATATATATATCTATATATATATATATATATATATATATATATATATATATATATATATATATATATATATATATATATATATATATATATATATATTTATATATATATATATATATATATATATATATATATGTGTGTGTGTGTGTGTGTGTGTATGTGTATGTGCCTGTGTGTAGTATGTATGTAGTATGTATGTATGTATGTATGTATGCATGTATTAACTGTAGAAAATGGAGAGGAAATACACGCAAAATAGTTCTCCTAACTGGATTTCCGGACACTTAATATAAAACTAACGTAATCTTATTTTATTGTAGTTAACTGATATCTCTTTATTGAAAAGCTATACCAAACTATGCATAGTAAGAGACTCCCACGCATTTGCTATTTTTTTTTAACTTATAATAAACAGGCAAAGTTAATGGCGCGCAGCATCCCTTGTGAAAAATAAAACCCTCCAAGCAAAATCTAAAGTACTCAAGCGCATCTTCATAGGCTAAGATTCTTTCGCATTTCCCTGGAATCCTGAGATAAATTTCGCTAATGGCGTTGTTATCTTCTTTTTTATAGCAGAATAACTCTTTGCCATTGTCTAGATCTCTCTCTCTCTCTCTCTCTCTCTCTCTCTCTCTCTCTCTCTTCCTTCTTTTCTTTTATATACAACAGACTTTGAGAATGCCGCCATATCCTTGAATGTCTTTCCTTCGCAAAGACTGAATTAATATCATAAGAAATCTTGCAGTATAGAAGATGCCTTACGACATACTTCTGTTTCAGGTCTTCGTATGTCCAAGGGTTTTTATCCACTGGCTGTTAAATTAAGTGTTTATTCCTTCGGTAACTATATAAATGCTATTAAAGGATTCATTCTTTTCTTTACGAGAATGATTCGGAAACTGTCACTTAAGGTGTCTGTTGCCTGGACAGAGACAAGAGGTTCACACAAAGCATCTCACTTCTGTTTATATATTAACAAACTTGATTATAAAAAATGTCCCATGCTGGCATCAGGCTAGATTGATGTAAATCAACTAACCCCTGTCAATTATCTAATATGGTTTCTAGATCTGCATCATTAATGTTATCATTATGACAGTAGATGAGTCCTATTCAGGTGGAACAAGCACACCAAAGGGACCACTGACTTGAAATTCAAGCTTCCAAAGAATGTTGGTTTCAACCTCTCACCGCAGACCCCAAACTGCAGCAGCAGGCTGATCATGATACAGGTGCCAGTAATTTTGCATTGCCTTGGGGGAAAAGTGAAACCCCGCGATATCTGAATGGAATGCCACGAGACTAACAACAATACCTATTTTCATTGGAATGTATTCTATCATGTTGCGTTTAAATGTGTGTGCAAATTAGAGTATCTTTTTCTGTAAATTCAGGTATGTTTTTTTCTGCAAATTCGAATATGTTTTTTCTGAAAATTCGGGTATGTTTTCTGCAAATTCGGGTATGTCTTTCCGCAAATTCGGGTGTTTTTCTGCAAATCTGGGTATGATTTTTTGCAAATCCATTGCGTCATTTGGATATGATATGAGAGGCTAATGACTTACCTGGTAGATCCCAGGCAACATAAAAAAGAAAAACGGGATTGGCAACATAATAGAAAGGCACAATCTGAGGTCTTCAGAAGCTGTCCTCTCTATAAAGGATAAAGGCAGGATATGAACATTAAACGTTTTGCAAATTTAAATTTGTTTCAAAAGTAATCAAAAGTATATCATCATGAATTTCATGTTTTAGTTATCCGCAAGAATCGTACGTGTTGCTAATAGATACATTAGATAAGCCATAGAACAGGTAGTAGGTTATCTAATCAGGAGCAATCTAATATACGTAATCATTTCAAAAACATGTAAAACGTATATTGACAGCAAGGATTTTTCTATCTTGGGCCAACTGAGGAACAACAACAACCTGACTATTTTAGAATCGCTAATTATCAAAAAAGATTGTACCGTCGTTAAACACCCAAACGTCCTCTGTAAAATTGTTCATAGCGTAGTTTGGGCAGCTGGTTTGCCTCACTCTTGTTTTTACTTATTTTCGTTAGTCTTACTCTTTCTTTTGTATAGGTAGGTTGTTTCTAAGATTTTAGTGAAGTCCTGTACTTGTAATTTGTTTGCCTTTGAAGGTACTGCTGAATTTTAACTGTTAACTTTTTACTTTATTGAGAGCTGTTGCCATTACATTTTTAATATAAGTTAAATCAAATTTAGTATTAATGTTCGCAAATTTTTATATATTTTTAGCCTTGAAAATGCGACTTGGAATTCGTCGCGAAACGTCGGCATTGAAATAAATTGTTAAAAGATGAGGATGTCTTTCCCTACTAATTCTTTCGTGATTTATTGATATATATATAAAGTGTATATATATATATATATATATATATATATATATATATATATATACATATATATAGATATATATACATATATATACCTATATATACATACATATACATATATATATGTGTATATATATATATATATAATATATATATATGTATATATATATATATATATA
>NC_087207.1:12602606-12620106 GCF_015104395.2 Macrobrachium nipponense
GAAATAAAGGGAACATAGATAAAATAAGAAATAACAGCATGTCAGTTCACATATATATATAGATATATATATATATATATATATATATATATATATATATATATATATATATGTGTGTGTGTGTGTGTGTGTGTGTAAATATAGATGTATGTTATATATATATATTATAATATGACTATATATAGAGGTATATATATGTATATAGATATATCTATATATAACTATATATATATATATATATATATAATATATTATATATATATATATATATATATATATATACAGTACGTCTAAACAGTCGAGTTCATTCCTTCCAAAAAACAGGAATGTTTTATGACCCAGGCCGCAGGTATGGGTCATCACAGCAATCAAAGCCAGACGCAAAATTTCTCTTGCGTCACTGAGCCGGAATCTTTTTGTCTGCGCCGTCATAAATCCCTCCGTTCGTGGGAGATTAACGTCAATCATTTTCATCATCAAATTTTTGGCCGCAGACTCCACACGTTTCAGTTTGCCCCATTCCAGAAATATAAATAAATATCCCCTTATGACTATAGTAGATTCACATCAAACGTGCATCTAATGTGTAGGCCAGTCCCTTACGACGCTCCTGATTGGCTGTTGATAAGCCATTCACAGACCTGGAAACTCTCAGTCTCTCTCGAGAGTTCACATGGGTAGGATCTATGTTCCACTTCGCCTGAGGGATACGTCTTTCAAAAGCATCCCTCAGGAGAGGTGGAACATAGATCCTACCTGTGTGAACACTCGAGGGAGACTGAGAGTTTCCAGCCCTGTGATTGGCTTAGCAACAGCCAATCAGGAGCGTCGTAAGGGACTGGCCTAGACATCAAATGCACTGTTGATGTGAATCTACTGCTATAGTCGTAAAGGGGAATTAACCGTTGGGTAAATGATAATTTTCTGTTTTTCACTCGCAATGTTTGACTGCTTGTTTATGTTTACTCATTTCAGGCATTTTTTTTTCAGCAACTCATTCATCCTCCAGCAAAAATTTCAAATGCTAATGCGTCAATAATGTATTGTTCAAATAATTGCTTTGGGATATATTCGTTGAATTCCTTATCTATAACAATTCCTGCTGCTATAGTTATGAGTGCAATCGGCTTTTAATGCTTTGGGATATATTGAGATCGTTGAATAAATACATATATATAAACAATTCCTGCTGCTATAGTCGAAGAGTGTATGTTTGCTTTGAACCGAGAACACCCATTCGAGCCTGTTCATAAAGGCTTTATCGGCAACAGAAAATTTTTTTCACCCTTTTCTGTTGCACAGTTTTCCTTCCATTCTTCTGCCACCTACAATGTTCGCTCCAAGATAGACGTGCAAAATAAAAAGCACAGACAAGCGCGCACAACTTACAAAGCATTCGTAAAACGCTTTCTCTTAGGCTTGTATTATTGGTACGTGAAGTACCCCCCCCCCCCCCCGCCCCAAAGAAAAGAAATAAAACTGAATTCAATTGATATTTTTTGGAATATTCTAGAATTCGAATGCTTAGTTTGTAATGTATGTACCGGTGAAAATAAACTTATCTGATTTGGCCTAAGTGGAATTCATCCGGGGATGTAGTTAATTGTTAATATATGAATGAGGACTATAAATGAGAATAAGTCATTCAGGCAGGGTTGAGTTTCAAAGCTATTGTTCGAAATCATTATAAACATTAATAAAATATGCAGCTAATTCACAAAATTAACTTTCAGCGTTAAACAACGAAAAATACGAACAGGGAAAATTTTTGTAAACAAAGATTGAGATAATGAAGCCATCTTCCTAAACTTTTGAATAGTTCAAAGATTAACCAAATATGTCCAGTTTACATACATAGAATGAATTATTTCAAAGATTAAACAAATATGGAGCAAATGCATGGAAACAGTTTATAAGAAAAAAAAACGACGAATATTCGAAATGACACTCATGTTACGAAATCAGACATGACATTTGGCAGGTTAAAAAAAAAAAAAAATAAATAAACTAAAAAAAAAAGCGTCATACAGCGGCAAAACTGACGCAAAATCGTGAGGTCACTTTCTTTTAGTCCCTGTCTCACATGTCGAAACACACGTTATTTTCTCTGACAGATTTTGGGTCATGTTGGAACAATTTTATCAGTCAATTGCATCTCTATCCTTCTCTTTCTAAAGTTGACCTAGCCGGTCGATTGATTTTAAGGATATGGAAAATAATCAAAATAGCAGGCCTATGTTTTCATGGAAAATAGTGAATATGCGAAAACGAGATCTTTCTTTACAGTCATAGTTACAAGGGAAATAAAAACTTACAATGGAGAAAACTTGGAAATCATTTAATGCAGGTATTGCGTTCAGGGGAATCAACAGATATGGTTTATCCGCTGAATTCAAATATTTTTTGAAAAATCTTAATGTAATGTGAGATTTATAAACTATAAATTTTTTTGAGTTATAAAAAATTGGTGAAGATTTTTAATATATTGTGAATGGTGGAATATGAAAATAAATAAAAATATATTCATGTATACTACATACATACACACACACACACAACACACACACACATATATATATATATATATATATATATATATATATATATTATATATATATATATATATATATATATATATATATATATATATATATATATATATATATACACTTCAGCTGTATATATATATACCATATATATATATATATACATATATATATGATATATATATATATATATATAGATATGTATATAGTATATATATATATATATATATATATATATATATATCTATATATATATATATATATATACAGCTGAACAGCTAACCACGAAGAGGGCGCAGCCTCGGGCTAAAAGCACCTTGCCAACAACTTTTAGCAATTCCTACAGTGCAACCATGAGAGCTGGACTGGCGGCACTAATTTACTACAGATAATACTTTATTTTTTTTTAATGTGGGTAAGCTATTCTTACGCAAAAAAGTATATATGACCCTTTCTAACATTACTTATGGCTAGTGATAGAGAGATAAACATAATATGGAAATTAGGCCAAAAGCTAAGCACTGGCACCTATGCGATCATTCAGCGCTGAAACGGAAATGACAGTAAAAACGGTCTGAAAGTTGTAACAGGAGGAAAACCTCAAAGCAGTTGCACTATGAATCATTGTAGGAGAGGGTGGAAAGTAAGATGAATAAAGAATACTGACGGAAGTACAGTAACTCATGACCTATGTCAAAAGCTACAGAATAATTTCATAACACAGTGATTCCACTTTGTAAGCGCAGTACAATGTTCTTTGCAACGTTATGACGGCTATAGTAGATACACATCAACCGTGCATCCAACGTCTAGGCCAGTCCATTACGACGCTCCTGATTGGCTGTTAATAAGCCAATCACAGGGCTGTAAACTCTCAGCCCCTCTCGAGAGTTCACATAGGCAGGATGTATGTTCCACCTCTCCTGAGGGATACTTTTGGAAGACGTATCCCTCAGTAGAGGTGGAACACACATCCGCGCCTATGTGAACTCTCGAGAGGGACTGAGAGTTTCCAGCCCGTGATTGGCTTATCAACAGCCAATCAGGAGGCGTCGTAAGGGACTGGCCTACACATTAGATGCCACGTTGATGTGAATCTATTATAGTATCAAAGCCACAGGGACAGGGAAATTTACACAAACGTGTCTCCACTTTTTATGTACATTACAATGTTTCTTTACGCATAGTTAAAGGCAATACCTACACTAACGCGGTTGCTTACAGAGTTCTTATTGTCTGTAATATTTGTATTGATCTGACCAGTCGCTCGGATAAGAATATAAATATAAAGCAATTTGATGCACGAACTCCGAACTGCCGACTATAGAGAAATTGGAAGTAAAATCCCCACCCCTTCCCCTCGTGCATTTTCTCTCTCCTATCTTGAACAATCTCCACATAAAAACTCTCTTTCCCTCTCTCTCTCTCCCAATCTTTCTTTCCTCTCTCTGACCCCTCTACACTGAAGCACATTTTTATTTGCTCCTATTTTTCGAGTGGCACTTCCAGTGCTGCAAAATCTTCATTTCATTGACCTCTCTCTCTCTCTCTCTCTCTCTCTCTCTCTCTCTCTCATTTCACACATATAACAAATTGTAATAACTATGCATCTCAGCTAGCAATGAGAGGATTCCAGATTTTAATATCATCTTTAATTTCATGATTCAGCTGGATCAACTAAATTCGAGCATTTCACGATAATGAATTACTCCAGATTTGGGAATGATGGGAGATTGGCTATCATCACTTTTCTCATGTGAGGCTGAGTCTGAAATACTTTCTGAAATAGATTAATCACGGTAATTATGAACATCTTATGCCTTACATTTATGTTATTCTAGCTGACCAACCCTTAGAAAGCCACATGTCCCCGCTCAACCGAAACAAGGCCCACTGACCCTAAACACAGCCCCACTAAACCAAAACACATCCCAACTAAACCTATACACCTCCTAAATTGAAACACACCCCTACTAAATCTAGGCATACCCCCCAATAAACCTAACCTGAAACACCCCCAATGAACCTAAACACACCTACACTAAACATAAACATACCGTCCACTAAACCTACACACACACACACACACACACCCCTCAACCTAAACACACACCCCACTAAACATAAACAAACACCAACAACTATATCTAAACACAGCACCACTAAACCTAAATGCCCTCGAATGAAAACACACCTAACTAAACCTAAACACATCCCCCACTAAACCTAAACACCCTCCCATTCCACCAAACCTATACACACCTTTACTAAAAACATGAACGCCCCTCCCATTAACCTAAACACGCCCACCCACTAAACTTAAACAAACAGCCAACACAAACCTAAACACACACCTCACTAAATCTAAAAACATCCCCACTGTACCTAAACACACCACTGATAAACCTAAACACACACTGCACTAAATCTAAACATTCCCCCACTAAACTAAAAATAAAAATCCCCTAAATCACACACCCCAACTGAACCTAAAACACCTCAAATAAACCTAAACAAACTCCCCCTTATCTAAAACACTGCACTAAGCCTAAGCACATTCCTACTAAACCTAAACACACCCCACATAACCTAAACGTATGCCCATCTAAACCTGAACACCCACTAAATTTAAACACATCCCATCTAAACTCAAGCACCCTTGAATTGAAACACACCCCCACTAAACCTAAACACCCCTCTCACCAAATCTAAACAAATCACCACTAAACCTAACCACAAACCACCCACTAAACATAAATGCACCCCCACTAAACCTAAACACCCCCTGAATTGAAACACACCACCACTAAACATAAACACTCTCCCAGTAAACCTAAATAAATCCAGCACTAAACCTAAACACCCCTCCCATCCAACTTAGAAACATCCTCCACCAGACCAAGGCACCTCCACTAAACCTAAATCCAACTCCCCACCCCTAAACATATCACCACTAAACCTAAACACACAATACCCACTAAACCTAGACACACTCCTCACTACACTTAAATGCACCCCCACTAAACCTAAACACGCACTTTCTACTAAGCCTAAACACCCCCACACCAAACCTAAACACATCCCCATTAAACCTGAACAAATGACATAAGTTACAAAGGGATGGGAGATGGGGGAAGGGGAAAAGGGTGGGGGTAAGGGTTTGATATCTACCCTGTTATCCAAGATGGGTCAATTGACGGCCACATGCCCAATTTCGTCTAGATAGGTCAAGCCGTTCGGATTCCTATAGCGCATAAGCACAAAATAAGTTACAAACCTTCATTTTTATATATACTATATTTTTATATAAAAGAAACATATGCGAGTTGTTAAAGGGATGGCAATTAGAAAAGTGTATAGGAAATCTTGTCGAATACACAATACTGGATTAAGTGGAGTGCCTAATCCAAAACGTGCGTTGATCATGAATGCATAATCCAATCAAAAGGTAATCAATTTCCGCTGCCAGAGGACAAAGTGGTTAGCCAATGCTATATAAACACAGAATAATGTTCCTAATCTTATCCTGAGTGTTTTGATTGATTTATTCACTGATTCTTCAATTTTTATTTGGCAGTTTCCTCCCGTATTTTATTACACCTCTTTTCCCATGGGTCCCCTATTCTCTAATCCAATTTGGGTCTTTTATCGTGTGGAAATTTGTTTAACATGTTAACGGAGCTTTATTTTGAGGCCATCGTTTCATGTTTACGACAGGCGTTTAAATAAATCCTGGCTATAAAAGAGAAATATATTACCTTCTATTAAGAAATAACTCAGGGCGTTAATTCTAACTACATAGGCATGCAAAGAATATGACCAAACAAACCCTAAAACCTCGCTGATTTCTCCCTGAAAGTAAAAACCAGTTATTCGATCGACGAATCCTTCACGGTAACCTTGAGGTGAAACCGCATGCAGTGATTTCCTTGGACCCTGACCTAACAAAATGTTTACACAATTCGGAGCGAACTTGTGCTTCGCAGTAACTACCTATTGTTACGTTAGTAGTCCGTCTTGAGTGTATACTAGATTCATGAATATATATATAATAATAAAATCTAAAGAGAACCATTGGAATTTGAGAATTTCTTCTCTATCTCGGAATTCGATGTTTCTCTCTCTCTCTCTCTCTCTCTCTCTCTCTCTCTCTCTCTCTCTATCTCTCCTTACATCACGCTTAACAATAAATACCGCTTTCTCATAAACTATAGGAATAATGTTGCATCGTGCTATTAACGTTAACCATGTAATCTACGAAATACAGGTATATGAATGCAGTGCTGGTGATGTTAAACGCACTATATCCTACTTGATATGGAACTTAAATGACGGACGCTGAGTAACGTTACATTAAACACAAGGTATTACCTGTTTCCATTATCAGAAGCGTGTGCATACAATCGAAGTCTCTCTGGTGTTTCCGGAGAGGAAACTAACGTAGAGACGGCACTAGTGACGTCACGACACATCAGTTACTCCAACTTAACAAAGTTTTCCCGTAACTCCTTGACGTCATCACAGAAGGCGGGATCGGCAGAGCCATCTACAGGAGGGTCTGTAAAACAGCGACAGCTATTGCATGTGCTGTGACGCTCTTTAGGACTTTGTTTAAGACTTTATAAAACTATAACGACGGAAACAACGTATTTTTTTCCATTGTTTCGTGAGCATAACGCTGGGGTTATCTTTGGTTAAGCTCAGTTCATATTTTTATTATCATGCAAGAATGTTCCCGCCCAAGAAGTGGAGGTGAGTCTCTCACTTTCGTGTTGACTAGCATTTTCTCTTTGAACTTATTCTCAACAAACGCAGGGTCTAGGCCAAGTCCAAATCTTAACCAGTGAACATGGTTTATTTACATAGGAATATTATGAATGAAATCACACACAGGATATGCTCTTAGTTGCGAGAATATCTTTATAAACTTATGGTTCATTCACTTATGCAAAACGCCTCTCCTCTCTCTCATCTCTCGATTGAAAATAGCTGTGCCCTTCCTTTACCCGACAAATAAATGACCCATTTCATGCACGTAAAAACAATTTCAATGAAATTTTCGTGTCTCTCTCACTCTCTCTCGTGCTGACTAGTATATCCCCTTTGCGGTTATTCATAATTAATAACACATAGGTCTAGGCCTAATTTCAATCTTATACTCTTAACTATACTCTGTTTTTGTTTCATCTGTCCATCCGCCTGTGGTATTTTTGTATGGTAACACTGCGTCCCGGCTTTAGATAGTTACATTCAGCTTACATTCAACGATTATAATAATATCCTATTCGAATATCAACGGTGTAATTCGCATACAGTAAATTATCAAAACACTTTCAGTTACAAATGTACACCCAGATATCCTTTTATTTACCTAAAACTTACAATTAGCGTAACTATCAAAACCCCGGGACGCAGTGTTACCATACAAAAACACCACAGGCTGATGGACAGATGAAAAAAAACAGAGTATAGTGAAATATGGTTTACTTGCATTAGGACTCGAACCGAAGATATGTTTATGCACTCTAATTTATAGAAGTAGTCATATGGCTATAGTTAATATATTTATCCATACTTTAAAAGTAAAGGTAGACTAAACCAAACTAGAGTCAATATGTTAAATACCTGAAACAACAGTGACACTATCATGCAGAGGTAAACGTTGGTTCGGTAGGGCATCATCCCTTCCATTTCCTTGCATTTGCAGGGCAGTAGTTCAGCAGTTCGTGCTTAAGGTTTCTTGCATAATCGCTTTGTCGAAAATGAACCTAATGCACTTTTGCGTTTTTGGTGTTTATTTGGTCACTTCTGCAGATGCTCACCCATTTCGGGATCTATAGGGAAGCGGTAAAAGATAACCTTTTCACTTCATACATTGTCCCTTTCTCAGTTACAGCATTCATAAATAGAACATAATCACCATGGCAGTAATGCACTAAATGCCAAAAACCTCAAGAATGGTCACAAATTCGTGAAAACTCCCGTCTACCTATTGCCACACGTAAGGGAAGTAGGTACTAGCTTGTCCATCTGCAAACGATGAAGGCTCCATGTGACGTCCTGCTTGGGAGAGTTGAAAAAGTTGACCTCTGTAACCTCACCTTATCTTCTTAGGCCCGGTATTCACGATCAGGTTTGCCTGTCAGTTCATCGAATCTGGCGTTAAAACTTCGTAATGCACTGCCATCATGACATTACCTAAAGTTCTTTCCACCGACAGACAGGCGATCGAATGTGTGGACGGTTAAGCAACGATTTCCGACTCGGGGTCGTGACAGTTTTGCCGCTGGACCAAACTATGAATAAAACTATGCATAGACCTAATTCATTTCACCGTTGGACCTTGCAGTGCTATTTGTAGATCGTTGGGAGTCCAAAATCATATCATAAAATAATTAAAAATATATTTCCGCGTGAAGCTAACAATTTTGTATAGGCCTAAGCAAAAATCCTGCCTTTTTATGAAATGTTTTATTAGTGAAAGTTGGCTTCACGTTCCATTCATAAATAACTGGACCAAACCCCAGTTCTTATTTAACCTTATTGATTATTATTGCATTGTATATGAGAACAGACATCTGCTTTAATAGGCAAATTTAGACCATACTCTTACGCTTTATTGCTTCCCATTTTTAAGTGAATTGACGCAGCAGATAGCCTACATAGTCCTTTGCAGAAAGTATATTAAAAAAAAAAAAATACACAGGACTAATGTTACGCATTTCTGGCAAAACTGATGGCTTAATATTCTCCACTAGATTTAAATAATTAAGTAATATATTACCGAATTGAAATATCTAGAAATCTTATACTTGAGGTGTGCTTCCCTAGACCTAGTCTGCAGACAATAGTGACAATCTCAAGCTGTGATGGTTAAGAATTTATTAACGTTGCGTTTCTAAAAAGAAAAAAAAAAATGTGCGTGCAAGGCTGACGTTTTAGGTAAAGGAAATCCAATGATGAAATGGGTCTATTCCCAGCAGATGATTAGGACGAATGACACTAAACACTTGCCTTGAACAGGACTCTCTCTCTCTCTCTCTCTCTCTCTCTCTCTCTCTCTCTCTCTCCATACCCACTGGGACCGAAGGAACTTTTATATGAACCTGTGTTTATTTTGCTAAACAGTTTGTCATAAGTTTATCTACAAATAGCGTAGATTGTTAAGATGACATCTGGATAGGTAGCTTCCTATTTATGAATGCATCTTATTAACCTTTCAGAAATACATGTAGGTACTCACAGAGAGAGAGAGAGAGAAAGAAGAGAGAGAGAGAGAGAGAGAAACAAGGATAGAGAAAGTTGGTGGCTTTTAGTTTTCACTTAAGTAACGGTCGTTTTAACCGACGAACCATCGATAAGGGTTGGAGTGGAAACGCATAGACCGTTCCAATTTTTGGTCTCCCGTGCATGACGTCATGAGCAATCTACCACAAACGAACATTTTTCCATATTTTTTCTACTGTGATTCCTTATAGACCACAGATTACCAATGCTCTTTAACTACGCTCAAGAAAAGCGAAACAAGCCTCATAAGTGTAATATCTAATTTCATTACTTTCAGCATCCGATGCAGTGACAGTATTGAAAAGTTCCGTACTGTTCTTTAGCTGGGCTTTTCTTTTAGAAAACGTGTTTAGCTGTATCTTTCTAAACGCAAAATTCACTTAATTTCAATTTGATCCCCTTATTGGTGTCAGAAACATTCTGAAAAAAACATATTCAGTAAGTTATTTTCTTTTCTTAAAAGTTTCAGCTCCAAATGGAGCAATTAACGAAAGCCATTCATAGTATTTACAAATATGGCACCAATGATAATCAGTTTAATTTGTTCAAAAAACTTTCGCATTACCATTTACGAGTTTTGCAATTTTACAGGAGGTGGCAGAAACTGAGGGTAACTGAACCAACCCGATAAAATTCCAGAGATGTGGAGCATCATTCGATGTCAAACAGATACCTACAATTGAAAAACCTTCAGTAGATTCATGAGCCGCTTCATCGTATGTTTTCTGAGCAGGTTCCATCGTTCAGGAATGATACTGGCAAACAGGAACATAGGACATTTTTACATCAGAGGAAAGGAAGCTATCAAAAGGTGGGGACAGTCAAAGAAGACAGAATGTTGATAAATGATACAGATCCTTCATCTATTCTCCTTTCATCTGAGGTCAAATGAGACAAGAATGTTTGATGACTTAATAAATGTAAAGATCTTTCATCCATTCTCCTTTTAACTGATTTTCTTCTTTTTCTTTTTTCGTGGGGATGGGGAGAAAGGTTGCTTACAGTTTGTTTGAATCTGTCTTTGTGATTTCTGAAAAATGAGAGACCTAAGTGGGCTATGGATGAAGGGACCATATCACGTCTCCAATTTTGTTGTCATCAAGGCTATGTTCACTGAAAAGAAAGTATCCTCCTAAGAAAATAACAATTCTTAGTGCTCATCTGTCTTAAACGATTTAAAGGTTAATTGATAGCTGTCCAATAAAAAAAAGATGTACATTAAATTAACTAGCAGTAAAAATTATGATTTGCAAGCATGCTTCTGTGTTTTCACGTCATCTTTGACTTTCGCTGTGAAGAGGAAGACAATATATCCCAATAAAAACTTTTTTTCTTTATATACAACAAAGTTTGTGCGGGTCGGAGGCCCAATAGTCGTCTTTTCCCTGAAAAGGTCCCATCCTTCAGCTTTTACAGCCTGAGACCGTAAAAAAGTTGAATGGCCTCGGCTATTGGACGTGAAGGAAAAGTCCCATAAGGAAAGCAACATCCTTTCTAGTTTTCTGTGAAAGAAAAACTATTGATATGCCATTGTATGACTGTCCACACTTTTTCTGTCCGCCCTCATGTCTCAGAAAATACAGAGGCTAGAAGGTTGCAATTTGGTATGCTGATCATCCACCCTCCAGTTATCAAACATACCAAATTGCAGCCTTCTAGCCTTTGTAGTCTTTTTTTCTATTTAAGGTTAGCCATGATCGTACGTCTGTCCGCACGTTGTCTGACTGCCGTCAGATCTCAAAAACTACAGAGGCTAGAGGGGTGCAAATTGGTATGCTGATCATCCACCGTCCAGTTATCAAACATCCCAAGTTTCAGCCTTCTAGCCTCTGTATTTTTTTTTCAATTCCATTTAAGGTTAAGGTTAGACATGATCGTGAGTCTGAGCAATTTTTTAAATTGTTATTTATGCGGACACTTTTATATTTGCTTGTTTGATAATGTTCGTGTCCTCTGCTGATATTTCGTCCGCGTGTATAAGACCGCCTACCTTAACGAGTGGAAAGACCTCGGCCATCGATGATGAACACTTCGTTTGAAAATCTCCTCTTATGAGACTCACTCATCGAACAACAAGGCAGAACAGCAGTGTTTTCTCCAGTTAGCAGAAAAGCTCTCTGGGTATTTTGTGATATCGGAAAAGCATTTCAAGAACGTTGGAGCGCTTATGCCAATAACCAACAATATGAAGCGTGGGTCTTTCAGAGACATCGGATTTTGTCATGTCTGATAACTGGTACTCGTTTTGAAAACGTATCGGTGCACGGTATTATTATTATTACTTTATTTCTTGTTTGTTTAGAGGAGACCTCACACATACATATATCCTTACACACAGACCCAGAAACACACACACACACACACACACACACACATACACACACACACACACACACACACACATATATATATATATATAGATATATATATATATATATATATATATATATATATATATATATGTGTGTGTGTGTGTGTGTGTGTGTGTGTGTGTGTGTGTGTGTGTGTGTGTATACACATCTTCCTCTTTTAGAAAACTAACAGGCTCCAATTAATTTTATAGACTAATAGTACATACAGTCACCTTCATTCGTCAACATTTTTTCTTATATACATACTTACCTACATAGCGTTTGTTCACATTTCGTACATACATATAGCGAAACGAACTTGTATTTCAAAGACTAAAAACATAAAATTAAAAACAGGTAAATTAGAAACCTAGATGAAATTAACTTGGAATGCTTAGTGAACCTGGGAACTCTCACACTGCTTATGGTTTCTGTGTCCTATTAGTGGTGACTGGTAGTCACCATTTGGCTAGGAAAAATAGTCACAGGAATAAAAGTCACATTAATTTATGGTGGCAATTAAAGTAATACAACAAAGATATTTTTGGATTTTTCCTAGATGGTGACCGCAAGGATTTTAGTTGTCGTTATCTTAGTTCTAATATTTTTTTTGGGGGTCATTATCTTTATGATATACAGTCTTTTTATTTATGTTTAACGGTCATCCCAAACGGGTTTGTACTAAACACTCCGTGAAGGTGGATACAAACCGGGTTAAAACCCTTGGGGGTCACTATCTACGAAAGATTAATGTGACTTTTTTTTTTTTTTTTTTTTTTCCTTTTTTTTTACCAGGGTTCCTATGGTCGACCCCTTACAAAAGCGGACCTCTCTCTTTCTTTTAATGTCAGGAAAGTAAAGGAATAGAGATTTGAACTTTGAGAAAAAAAATAAGTTTTTTTATTCTTAATATCTTTCTTTGTTTAAGCAAAAATAAAAATGAGTTTTTTTATTCTTATACCTATTTGCATCATTAAAGTATTACTCGAGTGGTATACCTTAAAATAAAAAAAAATAAGTGAATATTGGAAGGTAATTTGCAATATGTCACGTTCATATTCTTCAATATCTATTAAGATCTCTGTACTGCTTCATTGGACAAGATAAAAGGAAGGAATTCAGACACTGAAATGAGTGAATTAAACAGTGGTTATGTTCACTTGATTTTAAAACGTCAGTTCTTGTTTGAAAAATGAGTACATTGTCATTGATTCATTTATTATAGGATATGCATATTTTTCAAATCCTACCCTCTTTATAGATATTATAGAATTATTTATTAATATTTATTTGATGGTCGTGGTATTACCCAACACAGACCTTACCTTACAGACCTTACATCTTGTTCGGGTTGCCCCAGGTCCCTCAGTGTGAGGCACCTCTAATGTCTACCAGAGAGTTGCTAGTACATCTTCCGGTATATTTTGCATCTTCCAATCTTGGATGGTCTGGGATGCAGTTTAGATATTTGTCGAGCTTATTCTAAACACATCTACGCTCACTCCTGATATATTCCTCAGATGAGCTGGCAACGCATTGAATAGACGCTGCATTATCGATGCTGGTGCGTAGTGGATTAATGTCCTGTGTGCTTTCCTTATTTTTCCTGGTATAGTTTTGGGCACTATTAATCTACCTCTGCTTGCTCTTTCTGATATTTTTTAGTTACCATGATATTTTCTGCTATTCCTTCTATCTGTTTCCATGCCTGAATTATCATGTAGCGTTCTCTTCTCCTTTCTAGACTATATAATTTTAAGAATTGTAGTCTTCCCAGTAGTCTAGGTCCTTAACTTCTCTATTCTAGCGTAAAGGACCTTTGTACACTCTCTATTTGTGCAATATCCTTTTGATAGTGTGGGTACCATATCATATTGCAATATTCAAGTGGACTACGAACATATGTTTATAAGCATAAAATCATGTGTTCAGCTTTTCTTGTTTTGAAGTGCCGTAACAACATTCCCATTTTTGCTTTACATTTTGCCAACAGAGTTGCTATTTGATCATTGCATAACATGTTCCTATTCATCATCACACCAAGGTCGTTAACTGCTTCCTTATTTGTGATCCGGTATCATTATTAGGTACCCTCCCTATATGCATATAGCTTTCTTCTCTGTCTCCATAATTTATTGATTCAACAAATTTATCAGAGTTAAATACCATCCTATTTACCTCTGCCCAATCATATACTTTGTTAAGGTCTCTTTGTAGAGCGTTCCTATCTTCATCACAAGTAATTTCTCTACTTATTCTTGTGTCATCTGCGAAACTACTCCACTACCGAATCCTTAAACATTATGTCTATGTCTTCAATCATAATAACAAACAGTATTGCAGCTAACACCGTACCTTGCGGCACACCGGATATTACCTTGGCTTCATCCGATTTCTCGTCGTTTGCAATAACTATCTGTTTCTTGTTGTGTAAAAATTCTTTTAACCATCTTCCTACTTTATCCACGATATTGTGTTTTCTAATTTTCTTCGCTAATATATTATGGTCTACTTTATCAAAAGCTTTTGCAAAGTCTAAATAAACCACATCTGTTTCATTTCCGCTTTTCATATTTTTGAATATGTTCTCACGGTGGACTAACAGTTGGGTTTGTGTACTTTTTTCCGGGTACGAAACCATGTTGTCCTTTATTAAACAAATTATTTTTTATTAAATGTTTCATAATATTTTTCTTCATTACCCTTTCATACACTTTCATAATATGTGATGTTAGACTCACAGGCCTATAATTTACTTGCCTATAGTCTTGATCCACTTTGAAAGTAGGGGTAATATATGCTAATTTGTGCTCATCATAGAAAATCTTGCCTGTATCTACTCTTTGTCTTAATAATATTGCAAGTGGCTTTGCGATAGAATGAACTACTTTCTTTAACAAAATAGCAGGAATTCCATCAGGCCCTGCAGCAGCTCCATTTTTAATTTCATTAATAGCCTGCACAATATCAGCTTCATTAATATCTATGTCAGCTAAATATTCACTATTTTCATCCCTTACTTCTATATCATTATCTTCCATTATCTATTTCTAGGGGTGAATTCTCTCTTATATCGTTCTGCCAGTATGTTGCAAATTTCCTTTTTTCATTCGTTAATCTCCCTTCAATTCTCAGAGGGCCTATTGTCTATTCTTCTTTTATTCATCTTCTTCGCATATGAGTATAATAGTTTGGGGTTTTGCTTGATATTTTAATAGGGTTTTTCTTCCAAGTCCCGTTTTTTCATTTTCTTTTGATTGATAATCTTTTGTTCTGCATTTTCTATCTTACTTTTTGTTTTTAGTTCTATAACTTCCATGCATTTTTTTCTTTTGCAAGACCTTTTTTTTTTTCCACTTTCTGATTTTCTGGAACAAGATCCTTCTGTCTCTTGGTATGCATGAATGATGTTTACTTTTCTTCTTCGGTATATATTTTTCCACTATTTTCTACCAATATTTTATATAATATCTCCGTATTTACCCTTATGTCATCACTTACGAAAATGTTATCCCAATCTTTGTTTAATTCTTCATTAATTTCTGACCATTTTATATTTTTTTTTTTACTGTAGAAGTTGTATTTTCCATATCCTTCCCACTTTTTCCTTTCTTGCTTATCTCTATTTTCACTTGCTTGGAATGAAACTGTTAATTCTATGACATTATGGTCTGAAATACTCGCATTATAAACTATTATTTCTTTAACATAATTCATCTCGTTCACAAATACTAGGTCTAAAGTATTTCCTTTCTTGTTGGCAGGTGATTTATTTGTTGAATGTTGTATTCTAGTAGCATATCTAATAGCTTTTCAAATTGCCTCTTATCTTCGCACTACTATTACTCTCTTTTTTATATGTATAAGTACAACCACAATCTCTATTCGTCTTTCCATTCTACGAAAGGAAAGTTGAAGTCACCAGATAGGAGAATAGTCCAAGTCCTTGTGATTTCTACATATATCATCCAATTTTTCAATTATTAAGTCAAACTCTTTAGTATTAGGAGGTCTATATATTACTATGTTCATCAATTTTTTCAGATTCAAATTCTACCGCTATTATTCACATTCTGAGTTACTATATTTCTCATATATTTTTCCTTGTTTTTGTCTTTCCCATATATTTGCGGTTCCCCCTTGATTCCTATTTTTTCTATCTGATCTATAAGTTTGGAACCCTTTATTTGATCATCATTCCCAGTCTCTTGGGAATACCAGGTTTCACTTATATTCATTATATCTATTTTCTTTTCATTTTGGGTTAGTTCTTCTAAGTACTCTATTTTCTTTTTGAGTTACTCGTACTAAACCCTGCGCATTCATCACTATGATGGTTTGCGGTGTTTTCTCCTTCATTTAATACTGGTAGTAATAAGGATTTTCCCATGTCTCTTTCCTGTCTGGTATGTTGTTCTTTTTTTCATTTCCAGAAATTCTGACATTAAAAAATCCAACTTTTCCATCAATATTTGATCTTCCTTCATCATAAATTATTCATTTTGTGTCTGAATCTGCAATTTTCTCCGTTTCTGCAATATCCTCTTGCATAATAAATACAGTTATTACTCTTGAGTAGAATTTCGGAGCTGATGCTTTGAAATTTTTTGCTGACACCTCTGCATCTCATTGGTGGGGGTGTTTTGCTTTTCTCATTTACCTGATATTCTTGATTTTTCTCTCTTTATTTGTTTCTTTCTTATTTTGGATTTTATTTACTTGGTTGGTTATTATTTTGATTATGATTCATGGCTACAGGGTGATATATTTGCATTTTTTTGTCGAACTTACATCCTTTTCCTTCTTTAGTTTTTACATATTTTTTGGATGCAGATCTCTGCAATCATCCCCATATCCATCTAAGTATGCACATTTACCAGATATTTTCATAGTTTTGACATATCTTAGGATGTTTGTAGGTAACATTTCTTTCTCCAAATCTGCAATTCCTCTTTTCAAAAGGTTGCAGATTTGTCTTCTTGTCTATTTTTTCCTCTTTCCCGTCATTGTATAGATCTGGGTAGAGGCCTCTTCGGGATTTGCTTTTCTGTGTCATATCGTAATTTATTTCTTCGTAGGTATGCTGCTTTATTGCCTCATAGTAGTATCATGAGTATCTCTGCATCCATACTTTTATCTTGTTCTTTGTTTTTCCTTATTTTTTTCTGTCATTTCATTTTGTTTACTTCTCTTCCGTTTTCCTCTTCTTCTTTTTTATTTCTCTTCTTCCTCTTCTCTTCTCTTCAATCTCAACTATTTGTACATTCAATCTTGATTATAATAAACATTGTCTATCCATGATAGACATGTTTTTGA
>NC_087207.1:12621611-12634111 GCF_015104395.2 Macrobrachium nipponense
TGTTGGGGAATTCCTGCCTTACAAGGAGATTAGTTTCTGCAATACGGAGTCAAGAGGACATCCGCAATCGCCGATCTACATTTTATGAAGCCACCTCTTTGAAGTGCCAAACTGTTTTAGCAAGTATTCTTATTATCTCACTGTTTCCCCCAGTTCATGAGCAGTGTAAGAATTGCTATCGTTTTATGGAAATAAGGAGGAATACCATTCTGCATTTACCTTTGTTAGTAAGCTTGTAAATAAACCTTTGTTGTGTTAGTGTTTCTTTCTATATTCGGCATCCCCAGTTTCAGCTGTTTGTGTTGATATATATTTTTTTTTATATTTCATATCGAACCTGAAGCGACCTTCCTCAGAGGCCGTAACATTGTGTCGTCATTTAACCAGGATATTTCGACACCGGGTAAATATTGTCTCTGAGACATCTAAGAGTCCGTAACATTTGTGGCGACCTTGCCTAGGCTATCAACACCATAACAGTTTGAAACAGGGAGAATATAAAGAAGAATCAGAATGAGTGAGATGGTGAAAGAGTTTATCGAGTCAGGTAAGCTACTAGGTCTAGAGGGGAATGATCTCCGTTAGTATGTAGGAGAAGAAAGAAAGAGAAAAGTATGAGAGAGAGAGAGAAGCAATGAAGATGCAGCAAGAGAGAGAAGCAATGAGAATGCAGCAAGAGAGAGATGTTGGTAATGCAGCGGGAAGAAGAGAGAGAGAGAGAGCGTATGGCATGAGCAGGAAGAAAGAGAAAAGGTACGTATGCATGAACAGGAAGAGAGAGAGAAAGAGCGTATGCATGAGTTGGAAATTGCTCGGTTAAGGAAAGTACTCAGTAAACAGTCGGTCAGGCGAGAACGAACGAAAACGAAGCTAATACGTTAGGTATGAGTGCAGTGCTAAATTAGTACCAAAGTTTGATGAGGAAGATGTTACGATATTTCATGTGTTTTGAGAAGTTAATGGAACGAGTAGGTTCTCCTAAATTTAGAAACGTGGACTTTATATTTGCAATCAGTTTTGAGTGGTAGGGCACTTACTGTGTATAGTTGCATGTCTAAGGAGGATGTGATAATTATGATATCGTGAAAGAAACCATTCTTAGCGCGTATTGGGCTAGTACCAGAGGCGTTACCGTAAGAAATTTAGAAATTTGAGAAAGGATGAAAAATATTACGTATGTAGAATACGGTAAGAAGTTAGATAGGCTGTTTTTTGATTGGTTAACTTCTGCTAAGGTTGAGGATTTTGACGGTTTGAAGAACTTAGTGTTGTTAGAAAACTTCAAAGATAACGTGTCTTCTGAGATTAAACTTTATATAGAGATAGGCGAGAAGTATCTTTTGCAGGAGCAAACTAGGCTAGCTGACGAATATAGTCTAACTCATAATTTGAGTGTTAGTAGGAAACGAAATGATCCTTCGTCTGGTAGAGTAAAAAGCAGTAAAGGTTTCAGTCCTAGTAATAGCAATGCGAGTAAAAGTGACTATTTCCTGTTATACATGCGGAAAACCTGGTCATACGTCTAAGGTTTGTAAGAATAGAATGGCATATAGCGGCTCAGAATTAACTTGTTTCCGATGTAATGGAAAAGGCATTTAGCGAGAAATTGTGCAGTAGAAAAGAAGGACGGTAAGAAACCAGTATCGCTAGTTAACCTTTCGTCAAGTAGGAATGATGTGATGAGAGAAACTAGGAAAGTTTTTGGCGAATTTCTGTCGGAAGGCGTAGTTTCCTCTCTTGGAGGAGTAGATTCGAGAGAAGTAGTCTTGCTTCGAGACACAGGATCTGCTGTCTCACTGATTCGGAAAGAGTGTGTGCCGAATAGGGCAGAAATCAGTATGGAAGAGAAAGTTATGTTAGGTGGATTTCCTAACACGTGTGTTCTTTGTCCTTTGTTGAAGTTGAATTTAGAAAGTCAGGTAGTGTCAGGAGAAGTAAAACTTGCAGTTGTGGGCAGTTTGCCCGTTTAAGGCGTTGACATTATTGTCGGTAACGATTTAGCTTTATCCAGAATGTGAATCCTGTTGTGAGGAATATTCCAGTCCCCTGAAATGGTAGTAACTAGGTCGGGTTTAGATACAGACGTAGACTACGGTCATAATTTGTTCGTGGATTCGAACGTGATGAAGTTCGTGGATTCGAACGAGTGTAAGTTCGTGGATTCGAAAACGAGTGTAAGTTCGTGGATTCGAACGTGTGTAAGTTCGTGGATTCGAACGAGTGTGATAGAGGTAGCGAGGTTGATCTTAGCATGAGTGTTGCTGAGAGACCGGACTCTATCGAGGTTGACAGTGAGAGCCAAGGGGAAGGCGTAGCTGTCGAGAGTAACGTAGTAAATGTGCCAGTATCTAGTACTAGTTACGGTGATGAATTAGGCTCTAACATTTTGGATAGGGATGAGCTAGTCAAGTTGCAGAGAGAGGATGAGACACTAACCCGAATTTTTGAATATGAGCTGGATGATGATCTCGATGATGTGTGTAAGGAACTTTTTGTGTAAAAGACGTGTCAAGGGCGGTTTTTCCCCGCCATGACATTAAGATATAAGAAGAATAATACTATTGTACATATGCACTGTTGTCAGTCTTCTTGCCTGGAGACACAGGTCGGAGAATGGTACTGTCATAGTTGACACGGTGGGTATGAAGACTAACGTTTACGCTGCCTGGAAAATAGGGTAGGCCTGTCCTACCTGCTATTACATGATATTCCTTGTGCGTATGGGTCTTACTACTGATGAGGCCAGGTGATGTCTTCCCAATGGGAGGTAGTTGAAGTGCTGAATTCCATTTTAGGGTATTGAAGAAAATTCCTGGTATTCAGCTTGTTTCTTTATTACTCCTTACATCACGCCAAATTTCTCCCAGGCCTAGTCTCCTGGACTTGATTAATTTACCTAGTCTTCAGAACTCCTGGACTAGATCTCTGGACTAGATCCCCTGGACTAGATCCCTGGAAATATTCATTTTATTTAATTTTTGATTTCCAGAAATCAACACAAGTGAGTAGTTTAAAACTACAACAAAAAATAACTCTTTATACTGAGACTTCAAAAAAAAGAAAAAATATATAATTAACAGATCACGGGAATTGCTTTTTCCTTCCATAACAGGATAAGTATCAAACATGGAATCAATTAATAAGTGTAAACCATTTGATACTCTACTCCACACAGTACTAAATACTTGTACACAATATATGTCAATGGATAAGGTTACCTGAAAGATTTCTGAGAAAAACTTAAAACTAAAATGAGGTAAAATTAGGCTAAGGTGCCTTTTAACAGGATAGTCTAGCCTAGGCTTCTTCAGAAATCATTAAGGATAGCCTATGCAAAGTTTACTTGGCTGATTTTTGACTAGGTTACAATATCCCACAAAGTTAGGTTAGTTACATGAGGGTACAGGCTAAGTCCTTGTAATTAAGTTTTCCATGAATTTTATACATATAGCCTAACTATATTTATCAAAAATAGTCATAATTCCTCATTCAAAAGAATTAGTCTAGGGTAGGCCTTCTTAAATTACTGTATAGCCTAGTCTAAGATCATGCTCGGCAGTGGAAATTTCCATGAGAGGTACCCTTTGGCACTGGTATTTGCAAAAACTTTATACAAACAAAACACTTATAACTGCTTTTTTAACGTTTTCAACCCTGTCAAACGCTAAGTTACAACTCAAACTAACACAGCAAAATTTCATGACAACTAATGAACGTGAAGTATCTTTCACGACAATGAAAATTTTCTTCGTTAAGTCGTCGTAAGCACGTTTTGACTGGGCAGGCAACTCTGCACTTGAATTTCTCGTTTGCTACTGTTCTTTCAAGATAATGATCTGTTCTAACTCATGAACTAATGGTAATATTACAACTTTAAAAGCTTACCTTGCAAGGGATAGATAACAATTTGCATTATTAATTTGGTAAAATAGCCAAATTGAAGGCTGGACTGATTGACGTCCTAACACTCGAGAGCATTCGTGATTCTTACGTGTTGCTAGTGTTACCAAAATGCAGACGAAAGATTCAGGGCAGCGCTCCACTACTCAAAGTGAAAGATAAACAGAACAAGGGACTGGCTACACTGCCACACTCGTCTACAACAGAAAAGAAACATTTCACAGTTCCAATCACTTACAATAGCAATGTAAAGATATTAGAGGAGGATGATGAATCAATTCCTAAATAAATCACTAATAATTAAAGGAATATTTTTCCCATTACAGACGAAGTTTTGTGTCATGTTCGTCCTGAGTCAGGTAGTAAAGGGGAAATCACAGAAAAATTAGTAGTTTCTAGGAGCTTCATGAATTAATTTTGAAGTTAGCATATGATGAGCAAGGACATTTTGGAGTAAATAAAACTTTCAATTGTATTAGTAGGGCATACTTTGGCCCAAGATGAACAAAAAATGATGTATGTTTTAAGAGATATGCTTTAAACTGTCATGAATATCAAATTGCCGAGAAACCGATTCAAGTAATGTCTAGAGTTCAGTTGAGTAATATTCCTTCAATAGGCTTATCTTTTGAGAATGTATTTCTAAATATGTTCGGAACTTTGTCTAGAAGTAAGGGTAGAGATGATTGCATAACTAATCTTGATTATTATAAAAACAATTTAAGAGATGTTTGGCATCTAATGGAGGAGAACGGAAGCGTTTGGCAATCAGCGAAAGAAAACCCGAACGGAAGTAAAGGGGAAACTGGAAGAAGGAAACCCTCATCTTCGAGCAAAAGAGAGAAGTTTGTGTGTAAGAGATAAACTTTAGTGCTAGTCTCGAGAGAAAGTCCATTTTTACCTTATAAATATGAAGGTCCTTTTTTCAGTTTTTAGAGAAGAGGGAAATATATATCATAGAATTAATGTGGTAAGAGTAGAGCAAAGTCAGTAAACGTAATTTTGATTCAGAATTATAAACAACGCCCCATACCGTGGCCTCCGCCCATGTAACAGTGTTACTGAGTGAGATTAGTTTTGAGAAAAACACTAGAAGTGTTTTAGTATTTATAAGTTGTAATCAGAGTTCGGAAAACGGAAATAGTAAGAGAGAAGGATAATGTTATAGCAGTAGCCTCTAGAGATATTTCTCTGAATGAGTAGCCTAATAAACCGTTTTCTGTTATCGCACGAGTGAGTGTGAGTGGGGAAGTATGCGTGTTTGACTGGATTGAAGCTTTATGCAGAATTGTTTTCCTTCCCCGCTGTTTAATTCTTTTGCTTCTCTTTAGAAAAAAAAATCATTTGATTTTCATTTTTTTTTCTCTTTTGGGGGGGCGTGTGATGGTAATTGCTTCATAGCAAAGAAAGATAAAGGAAAGGAGAACGCATTTTCGAGAGTTCGGCAGCAAGGAGGTTTTCGCGCCACTGTCGCAGGCGTCTATGTTCGTGGGTTGTTTCAGAATCGGCAGGAGTGTTGTTGGATCTCGTCGTTACGTGAGAAAACTCCGCGATTTCTGATGCAATGCCTCGTCTAGATTCATCTAAGAAGTTCTAGAATCCCTGGAGTCGTGACGTTCGCCGTAGGCTCCGCCCCCTGAGTGCTGTATAAATAGGACGAACGAACTTTGGAGTGAGTGATCGTAGAAGAGAGAGAGATCACCAGTTTAGTCACAGAGAGCCACAGATCAGATTATCAGTGAGAGATCAGCAGCAGCAGAGATCTTCCGTGAGATACGAGAAAAAAAGGAACCGACGAAGTATCAATCAAAGAAGAGTTGTTCGAGAGTTGGTTGGCTATTGGTCTAGTCGTCTTCAGGTGTGGTGGTCTACCGTGTTATCTCGACGTCGAGCAGACTTCAGAGAAGAAAAGGTCCTGTTACAGGTGTTGGGGAATTCCTGCCTTACAAGGAGATTAGTTTCTGCAATACGGAGTCAAGAGGACATCCGCAATCGCCGATCTACATTTATGAAGCCACCTCTTCGAAGTGCCAAACTGTTTAGCAAGTATTCTTATTACCTCACTGTTTCCCCCAGTTCATGCAGTGTAAGATTCTATCGTTTTATGTAAATAGGAGATACCATTTCTGCATTACCTTTGTTAGTAAGCTTGTAAATAAACCTTTGTTGTGTTAATGTTCTTTCTATATTCGTATCCCCAGTTTCAGCTGTTTGTGTTGATATATATTTTTTTTATTATTTCATATCGAACCTGAAGCGGACCTTCCTCAGAGGCCGTAACATTGTGTCGTCCTTTAACCAGGATATTTCGACACCGTAATATTGTCTCTGAGACATCTAAGAGTCCGTAACATCCGTGGATTTTACAGTGTGGGGTTCCGGGTTGCATCCTGCCTCCTTACGAGTCCATCACTTTTCTGACTATGTGTGCTGTTGCTAGGAGCAGACTCTTCTGCATGCGTACTGGAGCTACTTCGGCGTCTAGTTTTTCCAGGTTCCTTACTATTATTAGTAATATTATTATTACTTTGTATTATGAATGACTTCGAACATATTACCTATATATAATCAAATGATCGAAATTCTGACGTATAAAAGCGAACTGCTTAGCATTTGTCTTACTTGATACCCTCTTGAATTTTACACTTTTAAGCTCTGTATCATCATCATCATCATCATCATCATCATCATCCTCGTCGTCGTCCGTCCTGTCCTCTTCCCGCAGAAGGAAGGACGGAAGGAACAGCTGAAGCGCCTCCTAGCATTCCTAGGTCACGCCTCGGCTGATACGGCGTACTATATGCCCCAATGACATCTGGAAACTGGAAACCAGGCGACAAGATTCCTCGCTGGAAACCAAGCGGGCCTTCGTCGCTCCTCGTCGAGTTTCATCGGATAAGTGTCTTCGTTAAAAACTCCTGAGGCTAGAGGGCTGCAAATTGGTAATGATCATCCACCCTCCAATCATCAAACATACCAGATTGCAGCCCTCTAGCCACAATAGTTTTAATTTTTATTTAAGGTAAAAGTTATCCATAATCGTGCTTTTGGCAAAAAAATTGGACAGGCCACCACCAAGCCGTGGTTAAAGTAGTATCGGCCGCGGCCATACAGTATTATGAGACCACTTAAAAATACATCTATTTTCGACGGCCTCGATTATAGGCTGTGCAAAAAACTCCATTGTGCCGAATATTTTGTACTTTATATATATATATATATATATATATATATATATATATATATATATATATATATATATATATATATATATATATATATAAAGGTTTTTTTGCCACGAAGGAAAAAAATGAAAAAGCGAGATAGCCGAGTACTTTCGGTCCTATTCGGACCCTTTACTGAGGCAAACTGATTTTATAAAGAACACCATAGTCAAAAGAAGGCTTAATATACAAATGACACTACCAGATTAGCCACATTAAGGGCGGATTTTCACTCTTACAGAGAGGAGGAGTTCGTCCAAATCAGGCTAGCCACACCTTGAAGGATACCCGCAGTAAACCAAGTGATTCTTCCAGAAAAACAGTACATTTTGAAAACAACACGGGAGCATATATAATTTAACTATCATGAATTTTTACAAAAATTTTCCCAACAAAAATTATTATTAATGAAAAGACGAAAAAAAATAGATAAATATATATATATATATATCGAGCAAGAGAAAGAGGGAGAGAGAATATCGAACCAGAGAGAGAGAGAGAGAAATAATAACTATATACATGTGGGACTAATTTATTAGTTGTTCATTTATTTTGAGGTCCTTCATAAACATTTTACCAATATATGAGGCCAAATGGTACATTCCCAGGCTAAGATTTAGGTTGTATTATTAGGGATTTGTATAATTGCCGATTCCAGTAAATTTCTTGAAACATAATCATTAGATCTAGCAATTACCGAGGTATCACCCCAATTAATACAATGAGATTTTTCACTCAGATGGATAAACAGTGCATTTGAAGTCTGGGCTGTTCTAACTGAATACATATGCTGCTTAATCCGATCACATAAATTTTTACTAAACTGGACCAACGTAAAAACGATGGCAATCTTACAAGGAATTTTGTAAATGATGTTGTTATGTTACGGGACTATTCTTAATTAGCAATATCTTTAATGGTATTGTTATAAGAGAACACTACATTAACATTAAACGATTTAAATATTGATTTTATGTTTCAATCCACGAAAATAAGGTAAGCTAAGTACATTTTTAGGCATTTCTTTTTCATTAATAGCAACATTATAAAATGGCGGCCGGAATAAAAATGTACATATGTTAATTAAATTATTTGTGGGTTTTCTATAAATACTGAATTTGCATTGGAAAGATTCGCTATGTATTAATACATCTAGGAAAGGGATGACATTGTTATTTTCAATTTCAACAGTGAATTTTATGGATGGCACTAAATTATTCAATTTAGACCGTAAATCATTTACATCGATACCACCAGGTAAGACTACTGAGATATCATCGACATATCTGTACCATTTTAAGGGGATAAGTGTGATATTCGGGAGGTGTTGTCTCTCAAAAAATTCCATATATAATTTGTTTGAAAGGAGAGGTGATAAAGGTTACCTGTTGACCTATTATAAGTTCTGTAGGCTCTTGTACTTACACACTATCGAGGTGGCTTGTTAACGAATTGTCTCCAATGCTTGGTAACATATCAGGTGTGGCCGTGAAAAATAATGTGGATTTAAAGATAGGTTAAGAAGGTTTAATTTTAATTATGATTTTAAGTGAATCAGTTTTGACGTCAGCTCATTGTCTACAAAGGTACCTGTGGATGAACTACTTGAATTTATGAAGGAAAAAATGGAAAAATATACTTTCTCTTTGGACAGGCCTTCTATGATTAAGCTGATAGAATTGTGTGTTAGAGGTTGTAAATTTGTGTTTGGAGAAAAGTATTATGAACAAAAATTTGTCATGGCAGTGGGCAATCCGTTATATCCATTACTTAGTAACCTTTATATGGAGGTTTTTGAAAGTAATACTTACCAAGGATACTTCGTAAAGGTATCTTGTGGGTTAGGTACGTTGATGATATAGTTTCCGCTTGGCCTGTTGACAAAATGAAGAGAACTTCCTAATACCACTGAATACCCTAGTACCTTCTATAAAATTTACCTTGGAAACTGAAGTAGATAACAAGTTGGCGTTTTTAGATGTTTTAATTGAGAAATGAAAGAAATTTTAGATTTTCTGTGTACAGGAAGTCTACAAATGTAGATTCCTACATGCATTTGTATTCTAACCATCATCCGAGAGCAAAGATGATGGTATTTTCGTCTATGTTTTTAAGGGCACTGCGGGTCAGTTGTCCTAACATCCTCGAAGATGAGCTTCAGAAGGTCTGAGACATTGCAACAAGTCTTAGGTACCCTTGAGATTTTATTGACAGGGCTCTCTGTAAAGCAAGAAAAACATTTTATGAAGTTGGTAGTAAGAATGATTTTAATATGAAAACCTCCTTGTTTTACCATACTGTAACCCAGATTATGACCATCCCTGGGCTGTTGAGGACCATTTAATGTTAATGTCATTTTTTTAAGAACTATTGTACTTAAGAATTTTATGTTAATAGGAATTCCCCTCTACAGAAGAATGGCAGCATATATGAGATTCCTTGCAATCAGTGTAATAAAATGTACGTGGGACAAGTGGAAAGGATCTTGCAACAAGATTAAAACAACCAGAACGGGGAATAATGCAAGCAGTTTGTTTCAACATATGAATGAGCGCAACCACACCAGGAACGGGAAAGAAGCGAAAGAGATCATGTTCTATAAGACATCACAAAACGAAATATTGTCGAATCATGTATAATAAAGAAAAATCGCGTAGATTTGATCAACAGCGGCCCCGGGATGTACAAGCTGGGTGGACTACTTGTAAACAACATTTTTAGACAGTTAGTTTTTAAATAGTTGTACGATAGTTTTTATGTTTATGTATTGCTACCAAGAGGCGTCTTTGTAACAAATAATGAATTTTTGTATCACTTGACCCTGAGGAGGTAGGAGAAATACACGAAAGCGCTTAGTCAACTCCTTTTATTCCTTCCTCCAACGTACGACAATATAAACACACACACACACACACACACACACACACACACACACACACACACACACACATATATATATATATTATATATATATATATATATCTATATATATATATATATAGATATATATATATATATATATATATATATATATATTATATATATACTGATATATATATAGTATATATATATATATATTATATACTACATACATACATTGTATATATATATATATATATATATATATATATATATATATATATATATATATATATATATATATATACATTGATTATAATAATATAATATATATATATATATAATATATATAATATATAATATATATATATATCTTGTATATATATATATATATATATATATATATATATATATATATATATATCACATACATACACACTATATATATATATATATGCATACATACATATATATATATATATATATATATATATATATATATATATATATATATATATATATATATATATGTATACTATATATATGTGTGTATGTATATATATATATATATATATATATATTATATATATATATATATATATATATATTGACTGGTAAAAATGTTCTGTAACAACAGAATTCCATCTAATAAAAGGAGCCCATAAAAACACCAAAATGTGAGAGAAAAGTACTATATTTCAGAGACTGCTGTCTCTCTCTTCAGGTATAATGAATGAGAAAAGTTTACAGAAAAGGTGGTATTTATACCAAGAGATTCGTCCACAAGTAAGCCAATTTAGGTCACCCCCGCTGATAATCTTCCTTAAATCTTCTTAAGTTCGGTGGTGAATGAACACTGCGTCGACGATATCTGTATCCAATTCCCTTTTGAGTGTTTCATTACCTGCTTTCTCTTTTATTAAGGCCGATTCCATCATTTGACTCTTGTACCGGCAGTTGCTGCTATAAATTACACGTGACATATTCCCAGTTTATTCTATCGGTTATGTTCATTCTATGGTGAAATAGCCGAGTTCTGTTGTTCATACCTAACTGACCGTTTGTGTTGTATTAATCTCTGGGGAAGTGATTTACCTGTAAATCCGATGTAAGATTGGTCACAGTCCTGGCATGGGATCTCATATACCCCAGAGTCTTTGGGAGATGTCTTTTGTTGGACGTTAATCAGGGATTTGGCTAAGGTATTTGGGTAGGTAAATCAAAAGGGTTGGATTTCCCAAGGGTGTGAGTTACTCTCTTAATCGTCTCCAGGTGGGGAATTTTTATTTTATTGCGGGTGTGTCTCTGGTCTTGTCTTAGGGGGTCGGTAGAAAATTATGTTTGCTTTTTGAATTGCTTTCTCAATTATATGGTCAGGATACTTTAAAGATGAAAGTTGCTTGCGAATTAGTTTCAAATTCTTTTTCCAGGAAATCTGGGGAACAAATTCGTAAGGCTCTTAAGAATAGGTTGCTAGCTACACCTATCTTGATAGTATTGTCATGATAGCTAAAGTAGTGAAATAATGAAAGTGAGAACGTTGGTTTTCTGTATATGGTAAATTTGTATTCTGTTGTGTCTCTGATTATTAAAACATCAAGAAAAGGAATTTTGTTGTCTGTTTCCCATTCAACTTTAAATTTGATGCTGGGCACTAATGCGTTTAATTTGAGAGGAATTCATTAAAATTACCCCACTTATTATCCCAAATGTTAGTATGTCATCCACGTATCTCATCCACAGCAGGTTTTTGGGTTTTATTGCATTTATTACTGTAGTTTCAAAGTATTCCATGTACAGATTGGCTAAAATAGGACTTAAAGGACTACCCATAACTACACCCGATTTTTGCTTGTAGAATGATTCCCCGAATGAAAATACGTTATTAGATGCACATAATTCAACTAAACTTTATTATTTTTGTCAAGTGCCAAAGGGAAAATGATCTGAATAGGGGGATAATTTTTCCCTTAAAAACTGAAGAACGTCCTGTACTGGTACTTTGTGAATAGGGAGTCTACGTCAAGGCTTAAAAGTTTTTATGTTGTGAAGTGGTATATGTGCAGTGCAGTGTTCATTCAACCAACGCTTAAGAAGATTAAAGGAAGATTATCAGCGGGGGTGACCTAAATTGGCTTACTTGTGGACGAATCTCTTGGTATAAATACACCTTTTCTGTAACTTTCTCATTCATATACCTGAAGAGAGAGACAGCAGTCTCTGAAATATAGTACTTTTCTCTCTACATTTTGGTGTTTTTATGGGCTCCTTTTATTAGATATATATATATATATATATATATATATATATATATATATATATATATATATATATATATATACATATATATATATATATATATATATATATATATATATATATATATATACATATATATATATATATATATATATATATATATATATATTTATTTATTTATATATATATAAAATGAATGGCATTGTCGCTTCTAGAAAGTCGGATCTTTAATAAAAAGAGTATGGCCAGCAGAAACTT
>NC_087207.1:12639111-12644111 GCF_015104395.2 Macrobrachium nipponense
TAGGTTAGAGCGAAGTTACCGTCACTTACAATGTCTCAAAGAAGATGCGTGAATTCGAATCCCACCCGGAAAACGCACGAACAATTATCTCCGTGTATTTCCCATCGGATTCAACGCTTTATAGCTTATGCAAGGATTGCATATTCATGTAATGTAATGAGCTCGAGAAGTTGATAGAGGTTTCTGTAGCGTAAGATAAATTCATGCATCGCGTGAATGTGACCCATAGGGTCTTATGTTATAATCACTCATATTCAACGGAGTGAATGACCGCTCAAATGCAAAGCATCCTTCATCCGAGATAAATGTTCATATAAATGTAAAATTGCCAATACGTTCGAGTGGAACTGGTTCCCCTTAATGTATTTTACGAGATCCCCAGAATTTACAGCGGCACTTAATCTCTTCCCTCCATTGTGATCACCTCCGTCGATACAAGAGAAGCTAAAAGGATTACGAGAGGGATGAATGTATTAAGATTAGAAGGGGAGACGAAGCGAATACGAACTCCGTCTCCAGAGAGTGGGAGGATGATTTCTTGATCAAGACGCGTCTGTAGATTTGAATACTGTATACGTCAATAATAATAATAATAATAATAATAATAATAATAATAATAATAATAATAATAATAATAATAATAATAATAATAAAATAATAATAATAATAATAATATTTGATAATAACTATTATTATTATTATTATTATTATTATTATTATTATTATTATTATTATATTATTATTATTATTATTATTATTATTATTTATTTATTTATTTATTTTTTTTTGTCTATCACAGTCCGCAATTCGATGGGTGGTATTTATAGTGTGGGTTCCGGTTGCATCCTGCCTCCTTAGGAGTCCATCACTTTTCTTACTATGTGCGCTGTTTCTAGGATCACACTTCTGCATCAAAGAGTCCTGGAGCTACTTCAGCCTCTAGTTTTTCCAGATTCCTTTTCAAGGATCTTGGGATTGTGCCTAGTATCTATGATTATGGGTACAATTTCCACTGGCATATCCCATATCCTTCTTATTTCTATTCTCAGGTCTTGAGATATTTATCAATTTTTTCCCTAGCTTTCTCTTTAACTCTGGTATCCCATGGTATTGCGACATCAATGAGTGATACTTTCTTCTTGATTTTGTCAATCAACGTCACGTCTGGTCTATTTGCACTATACCACCCCTATCCGTTCTGATACCATAGTCCCAGAGGATCTTTGCCTGATCGTTTTTCTATCACTCCATCAGGTTGGTGCTCGTACCACTAATTACTGCAAGGTAGCTGGTGTTTCTTGCACAAGCTCCAGTGGAGGGCTTTTGCTACTGAATCATGGCTCTTTTTGTACTGGTTCTGTGCAAGTGCCGGGCATTCGCTTGCTATGTGGTCTATGGTTTCATTTTTCGTATTGCACTTCCTACATGTGGGAGAGATGTTACTTCCATCTATCGTTCTTTGGACATATCTTGTTCTTAGGGCCTGATCTTGTGCCGCTGTTATCATTCCTTCAGTTTCCTTCTTGAGCTCTCCCCTCAGTAGCCCATTTGCCACGTGTCATCGCTGGCTAGTTCTTTAGTCTCTGTCTCATGTATTGTCCGTGCATTGGTTTGTTATGTCATTCCCTCTGTTCTGTTTGTCTTTCTCCTGTCTCTATATATTTCTGGGTCTTCGTCTACTTTTATCAGTCCTTCTTCCCATGCACTCTTGAGCCACTCGTCTTCACTGGTTTTCAGATATTGCCCCAGTGCTCTGTTCTCGATGTTGACGCAGTCCTCTATGCTTAGTAGGCCCCTCCCTCCTTCCTTTCGTGTTATATATAGTCTGTCCGTATTTGCTCTTGGGTGTAGTACACATAAGATCCAACGATACATGAATAGGAATAAGGGATACCAACGAACAAACTATTAGGAAACCAACCAGAAAAGACTATACAGCCAAACTAAGAGAAGAACAACCACCAAGAAATTCCTGAAGCTGAACCAAGTAAGAGACTCTGGGAAAACATATGGAGCAATCCGGTATCACACAACAAACATGCAACATGGCTCCAGGAAGTCAAGGCAGAAGAAACAGGGAAAATAAAACAAAGATTCACTGACATCACGACAGACACAGTCAGACACCAACTAAAGAAAATGCCCAACTGGAAAGTCCCAGGTCCCGATGAAGTCCATGGGTACTGGCTCAAAAACTTCAAGGCTCTACATCCAAGAATAGCAGAACAACTCCAGCATCGTATCACAAATCACCATGCGCCCAAATGGATGACCACAGGAAAAACATCCTTAGTACAAAAAGACAAGAGTAAGGGAAATATAGCCAGTAACTACAGACCTATCACCTGCCTACCAATAATGTGGAAGTTACTGACAGGAATCATCAGTGAAAGGCTATACAATTACCTAGAGGATACAAACACCATCCCCACCAACAGAAAGGCTGCAGAAGGAAGTGTAGGGGCACAACCAAAAGACAAGGGCTCCTGATAGACAAAATGGTAATGAAGAACAGTAGGAGAAGGAAAACCAACCTAAGCATGGCATGGATAGACTATAAGAAAGCCTTCGACATGATACCACACAAATGGCTAATAGAATGCCTGAAAATATATGGGGCAGAGGAAAACACCATCAGCTTCCTCAAAAATACAATGCGCAATGAATACAATACTTACAAGCTCTGGAAATAAGACTAGCAGAGGTTATACAGGAGAGGGATCTTCCAGGGCGACTCACTGTCCCCACTACTCTCCGTAGTGCCATGATTCCCATGACAAAAGTACTACAGAAGATGTATGCTGGGTACCAACTCAAGAAAAGAGGCAACAGAATCAACCATCTGATGTTCATGGACGACATCAAGCTGTATGGTAAAGGCATCAAGGAAATAGATACTCTAATCCAGACTGTAAGGATTGTATCTGGGGACATCAGGATGGAGTTTGGAATAGAAAAAATGTGCCTTAGTCAACATACAAAAGGGCAAACTAACAAGGACTGAAGGGATAAAGCTACAAATGGGAGCAACATCAAACACATAGGTGAGACGAGATATAAATACCTGGGAATAATGGAAGGAGGGGATATAAAACACCAAGAGATAAGGACACGATCAGGAAAGAATATATGCAGAGAACTCAAGGCGATACTCAAGTCAAAACTCAACCCCGGAAATATGATAAAAGCCATAAACACATGGGCAGTGCCAGTAATCAGATACAACGCAGGAATAGTGGAATGGACGAAGGCAGAACTTCGCGGCATAGACCAGAAAACGAGGAACATATTATCATCATCATTATTATTATTATTATTATTATTATTATTATTATTATTATTATTATATTATTATTATTATTATTATTTGCAGCAACAATTTACTCACAGGACGTAAGCTGCTGACTTCAACATTTAATTCGTACGTACATTAGGATCTAACAGCTCTAGAAGAATGATTATGATAATTATATACTTCTTGAATAAGAAATTACAACAATTAGAATGAAAGCACTCTTGAAACAGAGCTCAAAGACTTCTCCCTTTTAATACAGAACTAAATTAAGAGATCATGGCCTTGACTTGTTATTCTTCTCTGTGATCTTGCGATTTGCTCGAGCTACTTTGGTTTGACATATGTTATAAGCTGTGTTAACATCGCTGAATGTTTGCTTTACAAATTACTGTTAATGTTAATTCCATTCCTCGTCCTCAGCTTTTTTCGGCACTTTTTTGCGACAGGTCCGGTGTGAACTTGTCTCGTGAGTCATTCTGTAAGGTTGATCAACCAGACTTCCGTTTTGTTTATTTATTTATTTATTTATTAATTTTTTGTTAGAAATTTACTCCTGAAAACGCAATCGATATATTCTATCGAAAAATGTCTCTTATAGACTCATATTGATCTCAATTAATCGAGAATGAAGCCCTGTTCAGAGAAATCCCTTACTAAACATTAGTTGCTTTAAATATTTGTACAACGTTCATAAACGTGCCTTTAAATCTTGCATATCTTGCTTATCTGGCTATTATTATTATTATTATTATTATTATTATTATTATTATTATTATTATTATTATTATTGTTGTTGTTGTTGTTGTTGTTTTTGTTGTTGATGATGATGATGACGATGAAAAAAAAGCGTAGATAGTTTTTCTGAAAGACAGAGTATTTCTATGACCAAAATTCAAAATATATTTCTGAACAAAATCGCCTAACGTTGCAACATGCTGGGAGGTAATTCCCGTTTTTCATTACGTGACCTGCATTGCAGCGACAAAATCTGATAGTGTTGCAAATTAAGTCATCTGAAAATGAAACTGGGTCAAAGGGACTCCATTTTTTACTCCATGCATGCCTGTATGAAAGCCATACTGAAGTTAAAAAGAGGATTCTCAGTTTCTGAAATGGGAGAGAGATTTCGATATGGCTCCGAGTGAAATCACTGTTTGTATTCAGTCATTCGTTATTCGTGCATTTTTCAACTTGTTTTTCGTCTCTCGTGCAGGCCTTTCCATTTTTAGTCTTCTGTAAAAGAATGCTATTGAGATGACTTCGTCAGACCGTGCCCAGATTCTCTGTCAGCACTTACTCTGTCTGCCCACAGATCTTAAAACTTACTGAGGCTAGAGGGCTGCAAATTGGTATGTCGATCATCCACCCTCCAATCATCAACCATATCAAATTGCGGTCATCTAGCCTGGGTAGTTTTTAGTTTATTTAAGGTTTAAGTTAGACATTATCTTGCGTCTGGCAGGGCAACGACACAGGCCAGCACGGTCGGCTGAGGCCTCCAAGGGTCGTGGATTAGAGTTTCATACAACATTGTACACTGTGCAGAAAACTCGATTTCACCGAAGAAACTTCGTGCATATTTCTACTTGTTCATCAATAGTTTGTTGCATACGTCTGTGCAAATATTTTTTTCGTAGTCAATATGTTGCTTGCACATTAAACATGTGTTGATTAACCTAGTTAAGATGTTTGATTTCTCACTCAG
>NC_087207.1:12649111-12651611 GCF_015104395.2 Macrobrachium nipponense
TCAGTCTGGATGGATGTATCTGATGACGTTTCACAAGGGGCGGGGCTAGATTTCAGATCTCCCACGAACGCTTAATTTTTTATCATTTTTGCGTGCGTAGATAATATTTTCTGTGCGTGATTATGGGTTTGAAAGTAATTGTAATTATAATGTGTCATTCTTTGTACTTTTCATGGTATATGGCAAAATGTAATAAAATGAAAAATTATGTAAGAAAAATGTGGTAAATATTTACATAAAAATTTTAAAAATGCGTCTTTGACCTAGAATTCCTCGATATTTCTGAGAACACCTATTAATTATTCATGCATTATATAACAAAAATTTTATTCAGCTTCTATCCATTTTTCAGTTTCTTTCTAATCCATTTTTCAGTTTCTTTTCATCATCCCTTAGTCAGATACGCTACGAAACGTGAATGTATGAAGGCTGACGGATGAAGTAATTGCACATTTTTGTGTGCGTAGATAATTTTTTCTGTGCGCGCTTGTGGGTTTAAAATTAATCGTAATTGTAATGTGCTATATACATTTGAAAGAGCATTCTTGTACTTTAACGTAGTATACGGCAGCATGCAATGAAAGGAAAATTCATATAAAAAAAACGCTATCTCAAAAATAGTTATATGAAAATGTTATCGTAAATATAGTTTCATAAAGATATGGTCCTTTTGTAACTGATGACGTTTCACAAGGGGCGGGATAGGTTTTAGTACCGCCTCGTGAGCAGACCCTATTACTTTGACTCTGAGCTGAACCTTCAGGCTCGGTGGCTACGGCTGCAACACTGTGAGAAATACGTTACTCATGCAGGGTATTATTTCCAGTCAGCAAGTGTGTGTGTGCGCGTATGTTTGTTTGTTTGCGTTATCCCACCGCTGCTCAACTCGGGAAAAGAAAATGGAAATAGAATAAGACTGGTTATTGAAAGTCCATTATCTGTAAATTAGGTAATTTCTTAGTTCAATGAAATTTGAATAATCCCTGCAATTATCTCGGGAGGTACGAAGTATCCTCTATCAGACTTCAATTACACTAAAACGTAATGGAAATTCAAGACCTCATAAATTTATACCAAGAGGGGGAGGAAATGATCAAACGATTTGAGTATTTACCTTCCCAGCTGAACTATTCGGCGCTTCTGTGCTGTCATCATATCATTGGACCGTAAATACAATGATAAAGGGTATGCAAAGGAAGCAGTTGGTCATTTCGGGGAATTAATGTCTGCTTTCGAAGAGATTTTGTGGAATGTCATTTTCTGGGTGCAGGGAATCTCTTGCAAATTATTATAATGGATTTGGTTTCTCATTTGTGGGTTATATTAGGTAAGTTACGATTAGATATTGCGATAGAACATTAAATTGACTTCGTACCTCGCCCAGTGAGCTCTATAGCTGTCATTAAGAAATGAACTCCTGACTTATTGTAATTTACGATCAGATATTTCAATAGTACTCTTTATGATCCCGTGGTAGGGGTGTAAGAATACTACCAGCGTATCCTGCATGTCGTAAAAGGTGACTAAAAGGACAGCTGCTTCCTTGCAGTCTTACTTTTGAATAAAATGCTACGCCCACTGCCGATAACTGTGGTTGAAAGCAAGGGGATGCGGTCCTAAAAACCCCATTTGCCCAACAATAAACCATGCCTGATGATGCCTTTGATAGAAGGCATTGGAGAAGGCGCATTAGGCAACCGACCCCTTAATGTAGGAATAACAGTGGGAAAGAAGATTTCAATAGTACTTTTTTTTCCGTGGGTGCCATAGCCGTCGGAATGTACTGGAAGTCGACGCACCGTGCCTGACGAGGCCATGATGTAAGCTGAGATAATAATTTTATTTATAGACCTATTAGAGAATCATTTTTTTAGCTTTAAACTCTAGGCTGTACGTATTTAGACTTTAGACGAGGCCATAATATAAGCTTGTTTGTAGACCTATCAGAGAATAATCTTTTTAGCTTACTACTCTAGGCTGTATGTATTTAGACATTAAACACTATAAGAATGCTCATGACTAATCATATTGGTTTTAAGACCTCTTGGCTTTCGGCATCTTGAAGTATGTATGTATGTATGTATGTATGTATGTATGTATGTATGTATTATTATTATTATTATTATTATATTATTATTATTATTTTTTTTTTTTTTTTTTTTTTTTTTGCTTTCACAATCACCCCCCTATTCGACTGGGTAGTTTTTATAGAGTGGGGATCCGGGTTGCATCCTGCCTCCTTAGTACTCCATCACTTTTCTCCGTGTGTGTGCTGTTTCTAGGAGTACACTCTTCTGCATGAGTCCTGGACCTACTTCAGCGTGTAGTTTTTCCAGGTTCCTTTACAGGGATCTTAGCATTGTGCCTAATGTTCCTATGATTATGGGTACAATTTCCTCTGGCATATCCCTTCTTCTTCTTTTTCTTCTTCTTTTCTTCTTCTTCATCTTCTTCTTATTAAAACCTCATAGGAGCATGAGCCTTAAAATAGCTGCAAAGA
>NC_087207.1:12659111-12671611 GCF_015104395.2 Macrobrachium nipponense
ATCCCTCGGGGGGATAGTTGCATGGAGGGTACTAACTGGCTCCCTCGAGAGATGGTGCAGGGGAGGGTACTAGTGTATACCTTGGAGGGGGTCCTCAGACACTGTTCAAGGGGAGATGGGGGTACTACTGTGTATGCCTCGGGCTGTTCTGTCGCTTGACTGAGGGGTTGTTCTCAGGGGGGGAGAAACCTTTTTTTTCTCATTGGGGGTGAACTCCTTTTTTTTTCTTTGTGTTGGGGGATGGGTTTGGCCTTGACCATGGATGCTAAGACATCAGCTGATTGATTAGTTTTTGATGAAGTGAAACGCCCGTAGTAGTCTCTTTTAGAAAAGATATATTTTTTCTTTCTTTGGATGAAGAGAAAAGGAAATAAAAAGAGATTTTTCTTTTCCGTGAATGCGGGGAAAAGTAGTTAACATGCACGGGATGTGTTATATGTTTTACTTGTGCCTTGAAAGACACAAATATAAGGGGGATACACAGATTATTTTTTTATTGTGTTGGAGAAATTACTTTGAAATGCCGATGATTGGTGTTGTATCTGTGTTTGTGGCAATGGGTGTTATGTCATGGTGTATGCTGGAGAAATGTATGTCATAGGATTCAGCAATACTGTTGTATGCTATTTGAATTTCACCCTTACTTGAGATCTTTGCAAGAGAATTGTTGCTACGGAGAGTTATTATTATTAGTAATTATATACTTAGATGTATCACGGGAGGGTTGCTTTAAGTATAATTATCATTACGGGAGACATAATTTGCGAGAGATTTGAGATATTTCATGGGAGATTATTCTATAATTATTACAGATAATTATTCATGGAGAATTATTACAATGAATTAATGGGAGAAGTCTTGTCTTAATTATTTGTGAGTTTTTTGTAACTTTGGAGAATATTTCAGTGATTCACGGGGATGAGTTTTGCTGAATCTTGATGAATCTGGCTGAATCTTGGTGAATTGTGTGGAATCTTGCTGAACTTTTGCTGAATTTTTTTTTTTTTGCTGAATTCCTTGGAGAATGGACAAGCATTAACATTGGTGATATTTTTTGTACTGATACTGATGATTTTGATGATAGCAATTTTTTTGGTGATTTTGTGATAATGATATTTCTGATACTGATTTTTTTTATACTAATACGTGGGTGCCGTAATGCTATCAAGGGAGGTGAAATCATTTTCGAATTTGGGAGGAACTAACAACACATTATTTTTGTTTTGTTTTCCTCTTTTTTTTTATGAGTTCAGCAGATAATTGCTTGACATCTGGTGAGTTACGGGAGATAGTGAACAAGGCCGTTGATTTTTCTTTTCTCCTTTTTTGGAAATTAGCCATCGCTGACACAAGTTTTCTTTATCATGGGTGAATTTGAATTTGTTTTTTCTCTCCAGTTAGTGTGAATATTATCTCAGTTCATGACTTAGAGTCATTGTTCGGGAACGTGTTTGTGTTTCAGCTATTTGATGCTATAGAGAAATATATGGGAGAATTTTTTGCACGTTTTGAATGCATACGTAGTGGCACTACATTTTTTCTCTGGATATTTGTGTTCCAGAAATTGTGAGTTTTCTTGCACAATACCTTGTTGTATTTGTGACAACTTTGTGAGAGATAGGAAACTTGGTAAGTTTTCTAGTGGCTTATGTCGTAGTGCATATGGAGAAGTCTTGGCTAAGACACTTTGTATTTGGAGTTCTGTTATAATGAGTTGTGGCACATTGGTGATTTTTTCTAGAATTTTCTAGACAGTTTTATTTCCCGAGTTTTTGCCCTTTTTTTTAGCAATTATGCTAAATGGAGTGAGTTTTTATAGTTTTTGACTATAACATTGAGTTATTCTCTGGAAAATTGGAGTTATAAATTGAGATATATTTGGAGTTATAATTGGAGGTATATGTTATTTTGGAGTTATATTTGAGATATATATGGGAGATATATATTTTTGGCCATCTTTGATATTTGCCAATGTGGTATGAGCTATGTTTAGTTCAATTATTTTGCAGCCATCTTTGTTGCAAATGGAGACACATATTTGGAGATTATGGGGCAATATTTGTGAGTGAGTGAGTTAGTTGCCTTGAGTGCACATTTTTTTGGAGATATATTTTTTTGGAGCCTTGTTTTGTTCCACATGGAGTTATTGGGGAAATAGAGGTAAATATTTTGTATTTGCCGAAATAGAGGTGATTATTCTCTATTCCTGGAGTGGTGTTTTTTTTACTGACATGCAGCTATGGTGGAGAAATAAGAGAGAAATATAAGGGGGTTGGTTATTAACCAAATGGAGGAAATATTTTTATAACCGGAGTGGTGTTATTATTAATATGGTGTCTCATAATGGAGTTGGAATTAATCTTTGGCGGGTGACCCTTTTTTTTTTGTGGTTATGGGAGTTTGTTTTTTTGAGCCAAGAGGAGATTTCTGTGGTTCTCTTTTTTTTGATTTCGTGACTATTTAGAGGCGAATGGCATTACTGCATTACGAGTCATTTGGAGATGTGTGCATTTTTTATGTTCTCAAGTGTGTTATTCTTGGAGAAATATAATTTGAGCCATATAATGTGAGAGGATGAGTCTTTGAGACAGTCTTTGAACACATTAGTCATATCCTGGAGTTAATTCGGTGAAATGTGTCAGTTAGACCTTTTTTTCTAGAGAATCATGAGTTTCCAACTTATGTGTCTGACTAGACAATTCTATGCTGTTGTTAGAGCTTACGTCCGCAGGCGATTTTTCTGCTGTCAAGCGATGTGATGAGCCGTGTGCTGACTTTTTTCCTCTGATGATGATAGATCAGAATTTTCGCAATATCTGGAAATGTTGACAATAGCATTTCACGAAAGCGCATGTGTAAGAGTTTGCTTTCTGGCAAATTCCGGGCTTTACATGGAACATTTCTTGGGGAAAACGCGGGAGTTATGCATATTATTTACATATGTTATGTATTTTGTGATTGGGGGAAAATCTACTTGGTGATGATATTTTTTTTTTGATTTTTTTTTTTTTTTTCTTCCTATTTTCCTGTGAAAGATGTTAATTTTGGGATTGAGCTTAAGTAACATTTCTTTTTTGGACGGGAGATTTGATTTTACCGGGAGATGTAATTTTTCGAGGGTTGTTACTTACGTAAATGGGAGTTTGACATTAAGTCCCATTGTGATTAATTGTATGAGCAGTAAAGGGGTTTTTGCTGTTAAAAGTTGGAGATTTCTACTGATTTTGTGGGTTTGTTCAGATATCAGAGTTTGAGAGAACATTTTTTGTGGGGTCTGGGTGTGTTACGTGATTCTTTTTTTTCCTTGGGGTCATTACGATTTTTTTTTCTTTTTTTCTTGTGAGAACATTCGAGTTTGAAATGTGAGTGCAGAATTCCGTGGGTGAGTTGCTGTGATTTCTGAGTTGTGTGTGTGCTGATGTGTGAGTTTGGAGAATGAGTTGGAGAACTTGATGTTTTTTTTTTCTTAGAGAGTTATGATAATGACTTATGATTTAGTAATCATATAAAAGGGAGTTAATTAGGAGACGTTCAGTTAGTATTTTCTTTTGACCTTTTGAGATCATTGTTTGATAGAAGTAGTATGTCTGGGTTAATTTTCTTAGATTGACCAAAGACTTGACTGACATACTAACACACACCAAAAAAAGTCGTTTCCCGACGCAGCAAGACGTCCACCAGCCGTGAGGATGCTGCCGTGAGAAGTCTTCTACGATGAGGGAGGCATTCCGTCTTCCTACAGCTGCTACAGTCTGCTACAGGTGCAGCTACTTGCAGACAAGCAAAAGAGGGATATTCAAGAAATGCAGAAAATATGAGAGAAAATGCGCCTAGTGTTATTTGGAGATATAAAAGTAACAGACTTTATTTTATAATGCCAGAGACGTGCAGTTTTACTTATATTTTATTTTAAGCCAGCCAGTGTTTGTGTTATAAGCAATTTTGCTAGGTCGAGGGCTAGCATATTAGGTGGCGAGCATCTGTAAGGCCTGGGGTTTTTGATTAATAATGTATTGTCCATGTGTTCTCAGTGACCTATGGAATGTGGAGAACAGTGCAGAGGTGACGACCTGAGAGTAGCTGATGAATGAGTTTCTGGGGATGGCGTGAGATGAAAATGCTTAGTTCGACAAGTCAATGCACGACAGTTTTTATGAACTCTTCTCAAAGTGCCTTTGTGAAACTGGATGCAGCTAGAACCGTGAGGCGCTATCGAACTGTGTGTTCGTATGTGCTGTGTGCCTCTTCCCTTTAAGAGTGTCATACCCAAGCCTATGGGAGGATTTTGACAGAGGGGTCTTCAAGTCACAGGCAAAGATGCCGTGGCGTTTGCCCCGGGGAGTTTTTTATTAACAGTGTTTAAGTGTCCGGCTGTTTGGGTAAGTGTTGAAGTGCTTTAGCCAAGAGTGGGGCTAATTTATCTGTTTGACATTTTTCTGGATGATATCCAATATTTGAACCTCTGTCTGTCAATCTTGTGTGTGTACTTACCGGGATGTGTTCTGTATGTTTGAAACAGACGATTCTGGTACTTGTGGAATGCGGGGGACAAAGAATTCCCAGAGGGGTGTAGACTTTTTGGTGACTGGGACATTGTACTGTTTTTTGAGTTAGTCTGTAAGACTGGATTACTTGATTGATTGATTTATTTATTCGTTGTTAATAAACGTTAATGTTATGACGCAACTCTCTCATTTTCATTACCTGTTAGAATGGAGAGAAAGAGGTGGAGAGAGAGAGAGATTCCTTGGAGAGAGAGAGAGAGAGAGAGAGAGGGATGCCGAGAGAGAGAGAGAGAGAGAGAGGGGCTGTGTGAGTAATGCTGTGTGTGGGTTTGCCTTCCGCTCGTGTCTCACGCTTACCTTATGAATAACGGGGGAGAATCCCCCATTAACATATATATATATGTTAGTTGTGTACCGTAACTTGCATCTATGATAAAACGAAGATGTACTAGCAGCCTTTTCAAAAAATATTTACTAATACAGTAAGTGTACCTTACTTATGTGTTCGTGTTCGTCGTATGTAATAACTTCAATTTTAACTGATAAGCATCATGTGCAGTGAAGTCATCGAACGAAAATTCAGGATTCCTCATTACACTTGGTGGGCTACTAAATAATAGTACTAATTTTGATCTAAAGTAAGAAAAAGGCAAGAATTAATTATCTTGGCAATGAAAGCTCATGCGCTGACCATTCCTTAATTCGTATCTAACTGATATAGAGCGATAGATCCTTCGTCTTTTTAATTCCTTGGTATAAATTTCTTCTCATGAGATTAACGCCGTCATACTTGCTATGTTGCTAAATTATCAAAAAAGCAGAGAGTTGTACAGTTTGATAGTATAGACGGAATTCAGTAAGAATTAAGACGTATACGAGAAACTATAAAGATCACGACGTGGGGAAACGTGGAAGTTTACAAACTTCGCGGAATAAATTGAAGTTCTCCAGAATTATCACTCAATTTCCACGGACCTATTAGCTTTTTTTTTTTTTTTTTTTTTTTTTTCGTTTAGACAGAATTAGCCTTTTCCGTCCTGCATCTGTCAACTTTGATAATAATGCACCGCTCGGCGCAGCGACTCAGATTTCACCGTATTGCGTCTCATTTCTATAACCAAAGATCTGTGATGCCTGTGCACCCGAGATCTGGATGATGATGGGAAGTGGGGATTTTATTCGATCTGGAGAGACTGTGGATATGAATGACGCAGAATGTAGTTCCTGAAATTTAGCATAATGGTCTCTGGGAATGCAGTGATTTAGTGAAATGGTCTCAAAAAAATAAAATACCTTAACTATGAGTGCTGCAATCGCTATCAAACTAAACATGTTATGCTTATCTTTGTGTGCTAGGGAAATGGGAATAATATTGGGGAAAGATGATGGCGAGGGCGTTCAAATCAGCAATAGTCAGATGAAGCCAGCCTTATGCTAGCACGGGCTCTGCTTTTCAGCAGTCCGTAAGGCCTTCGAATCGCTTGAAAGAGGCACAGCGACGTTTGGAAAAGCTGGGCGATTCGGGCATGTTACGTTAAACCCCTTTGTGAATCTTTACATCTCAAAAGTGAATTTATACCTGGGTATTAATCAACTAAGGTGGGTTGCAGTCAGGATGTACTACAAGGCCGTGTGGACTGAAACTCTCACATAATTGCTGAGAACCGGACGGATAACACTTCTAGAGCCATTTTTCAACATCGTTATGAAAATTGATATGATGTCATAGGTAAATGCCCCTACCCCTTTTCTGGGTACACTGCAAAAGAAAGCCTTGTCCCCTTTCATAATGAAAGTGTTACGCATAAATATGCGTACGTTAAAAGAATATATGGACATTTTGGTACATTATACGAAGAAGGAAGAGACGAGAAACAGGCATAGATAATTTTTTTTTTTCTTATTTCTTTTCCGCGTCTCTTTTCTAACATTTCTCTCCTTTTTTATTCAATTATTTTGTCCAGCACGACTTTACTACGTCGTGAAGATTGCAAGAATAAAATGGGATTTTAGCAAGAACAGAATCCTCCCTTTCCCTTTTCATGAATTTTGTCAGGGCGATAAAAGGAGTTTTATTGGACAATGACCTCCACGCTGCCATTAAGAGAGATGGAAAAATTGAAATCGTCCCACTATGGCGAAGTGGGAAATGTGATTTTCTGTCTATTTGTCTTCGTTACCAGTCAGTTTTTGGGAATGATATTCCACGAGGATAGAGTTTAGAAACGCCTGAAAAAGAGGGAATTCCAGAACGTCGAGAACAGGTGTCCAACCAGGTTGGACACTGGTTGTCGTATGGTATTACTCATTACACTAAGCTCTCACCTACTGATTATGCTACTATAGTAGATTCACATCAAGCGTGCATCTGATGTCTAGGTCAGTCCCTTACGACGCTCCTGATTGGCTGTTGATGAGCCAGTCACAGGACTGGAAACTCTCAGTCTCTCTCGAGAGTTCACTTAGGTAGGTGTATGTTCCACCTCTCCTGATGGGATACTCTTTCTCAAGTTTCACTCAGGGGTGGAACATACATCCTGCCTATGTGAACTTTCAAGAGAGACTGAGAGTTTCCAGCCCTGTGATTGGCTTATCAACAGCCAATTAGACTGGCCTAGACATCAGGTGCACGCTTGATGTGAATCTGCTATAGCATGGCCAAGAAAAAATAATCGCCTGATGGAATATGGAGAGAAAGGAAAATTAGGCTTCCTTCATTAACTTGTGGGCTAATAATACTCTTTGTAACCATGTAATTACTCAAGCCATATACGGGAATCTTATTACTCAGTCTCCTTTAACGTTAAATAGGATTCAAAATCATTATATAGAGTCCCAGTAAGAAATTTAATTTAAACGTCTACATGACACAAAAGTCTCTCTCTCTCTCTCTCTTTCTGAAAATAGTTATGTATCCTAAACTGACAAAGATGGTGGTATGTACGTATGTAGATATGTATGTATGTATGTATGTATGATGTATGTATGTATGTATGTATGTTGTATGTACAAATACAAATACTAGCTACATACAGTTTCAGACAAATATTTTGGCCGATGCTAGGGAAAAGCATTACTCAAACATAATTCCCATGGGTGCATTGATAGACATCTGTTACTCAGGTTAATGTTTTTGGACCAATAAAAAAAAAGGCAATACATTTTTATTGGGGCCATCGCAAGTCATCATGATCAATTGATAAGGAAAAATACGTATAATTAAATGTCCATTCGCTATAATTCATGTGGATAATGCTCATTTTTATTTTTATTATTTATATTTTATTAGATTTATTTTAATTTTAATATTTTTAATATTTTTATTTTATCTTTATTAATTTCTTTTCTATTTTTGTTATTTCTTCTTTATTATTATCTTGTATTTTATTTTCATTTTTATTTTTTTTTTTTATTTTATGGTTCTTTTTATTCTTTTTTATTTATATCTCCACTCATTTTGTATCTAAGCGCGCGAGAGGTTAAGTAATTGTCAAAGCATAAATATATACACATATATTTGTGTGTGTGTGTGTGTGTGTGTGTGTGTGTGTTTGGGTATAATACAATTACTTCCTACTTGAAAGAGAGACTGAGAGTAGGACTTCTCCTGAGTAGGTTGTGTAGTGTGGCGTTAACTTCTGTCTTCCCTGAGTTCCTCCGCCGCGAAGAACCTGCGCTGACAATTGCTTTCTCGACATATCCTTTACAGGTGGAGAGGATTCTCTAATATTTCAACAACGCAGTCTAACCCCATATCTCTCTCTCTCTCTCTCTCTCTCTCTCTCTCTCTCTCTCTGATGACAGTTCATAGTAAATTTTGCAATCTCCTTTCAACAGAACGGAATAATCCAGATAAAAAACTTCAAGTGAAACAATGTTAGTTATAATGAGGAACCTACGAATTATCTAATGCATAGATATAGACCCAGGTATACGTTTGAATAATAAGAAGTACCGGTTGCTTAAAGGCATCTTCTTAAAGGTAAACTATCGTGAGATCGTTTGCAAACCACTCAAGTTCTCTTTCTTCATTCAGAGATTTTGGGGGTAGGGGGAGCGTTGATTACTTAATGAAGCGATTTATTCAGATACATCCCGTTCAAACGCAGTATGTATTCGCGTCGACTCACACAGCGAACTGTGTAGGTAGTATTTAGTCGACTGGTCAATTGTAGCAAGGGTAGAAAAGGTTAGTTTGGGTGATTTTGCAGTGTACAGATGGATGTTGTTTGTTGTTTGAGATTAAGCTGGCCTTATTGCCAGCACGGGCTTTTGCTCATAGAACAGCACGTAGGTCATATTGAATATTTAGCGGGTGGAAAGGTGAGATTTGAGGATGTGAAGTGAGCCTTTATTACAAATGGATTCCTTCACATTTGCAGTTGAAACATACTATTTTATTTTTCAAATTTTAATCATTACTTTCCTCCACGAATAATAAGAATCGACTGATAATTATCCTTTAATTTTCCACTTCCTTTACACCGTATTTAAATTCGTCTCACTCAGTTAATTGGATTATCTGCCATCATCAAGAAGGATCTTCATTAAGCTAAAGAATTTCGACCTCTGGCTTATAAACCGAGGGTCAAAGAAGCAATATTTCTTCTTATGGAGGCGGCAGGACCGTGATTCATATCAAATATGAAAGCTTTGGCAGTTTTAAATGTAAAAAAATTGATTTTTATACATAATTTGTCATATTAGAAAATCTGAAGATATATATAATATATATATATATTATATATATATATATATTTATATATATATATAATTTAGGAGCAAAATTTCTAAAAAATCCTCCCCTCCCTCTCTCTTCTCTTCTCTCTCTCGCTCTCTCTCTCTCTCTCTTCTCCCCTCTCTCTCTCTCTCTACTCTCCGCCAGAAAAAACAAAAAAAATTATGACAACTAAATTTATAAAAAAAAAAAAAAAGAGTATTATAACACACTTATTCCGAAATTCCTAATCCATTTAATGCATCGCTTTTAAACGAAGGGTCTTTCCATATATCATCTAGAACCATTTCGCTTCCCCTCCCTCTCCCTGTTCTCATTTTCCCCTCATTATTTTTTCCAGTGCCTTCCCTCGCTTTCAGCAAATGTGGTTCTCGAGTCCTTATTTCATTAAAGAATATGAAAGAAAAATGTTCTCCATAAAAGATTGATTGAATCATCTGTTACTGGGAATAGAGAAAGGAAGAAGTGTAATTTGTTGTTAATATATATATATATATAATATATATATATATATATATATATATATATATAGTATATATATAAGTTTGGTATTTCTTTAAATAAAAAAAATCATCAGTTTGACATATCTTGACAAATCTCTAACAGCACATTTCCAAATATGATCAATTATTGCTTTTTTAAAATCTTGATCGAGTTAACTTTGGTTACTTAATATTTTTTTTGATACCCACAACCTCAACTTGCGTTACTTAAATTTTATTTTTTTTAGATACCCACCCACATCGTGCTATATCCTTCAGCTGTCTCTAATACTAATGCAATGCAGTATTCCTATTAACCACCAAACTCATCGACGACAATCTTTCAAAACTTGCTAATTAATTAGCATTCTGTGATTATAAAAAAAAGTGCTAAAACCCAATTAAACTATTGGTTGAAAATCCATGAATTCTATAGACCGGAAGTCTTTGAATCATGGAAGAACATCATACTAAAGGGTATGCAGCAACCACCATATGCCCAGAACGCCCAAATCTTAAGGTATATGAGAAACGAGGCTTCTGACCTGTGAGTATAGCTGATGTAAGCCTATTTACTATCTAACTTTGACTTTCTAATTGCAAGGTGTGATTCTTCTTCTTCCTAGCTTAAACCCATTTTTATATGGGGTCGCCATTGCAAATGAGTCGTCCCCACCGATTTCTGTCCTGTGCCTCGTTGCTCATTTATACCATTTCAATTCCATATCTTCCCCTACACAATCACGCCATCTCTTTCTTGGTCTTCCCTTCTTCCTTCTTACCCCGCACTTCCATTTTCATCGTATGTCTTCCCAACCATGACGTTACTCCTTCGTAAACAGGTGTCCATATCATCGAAGCCTTCCTTCCTATATTTTCTTCGATATTTCAGCTACCTTTGTCGATCCTCTTATATACTCATTCTAATCCTATCTTCCCTTGTTCACTCCCGACATCCATCTAACATTCTCATTTCTGCTACATCCATCTTCTCCTCCTCTGTTTTCCTCATACTTGCTGTTTCTGTTCCATATAACATTGCTGGTCTGACCACCGTCCTATGGAAACTTTCCTTTCAATTTCAGAGGGACCTTCTTGTTACAGAGGACCCCTGATGCAGACCTCCAGTTATTCCATCCTGCCTGAATTCGGTGTCTCACCTCTTGGTCCATGCTTCCACTATCCTTTAATACGGACCCTAAGTACTTGAACTTCTGTACTTTCTTTATTTCTCCCCACCCAATCTTATGTACTTCCACCGTCCTCAGTAATACTAGAACACATATATTCGGTTTTTGATCTGCTTATTCTCATTCCTCTCTCCTCAAGTGCTGCTCTCCAACCTCTCCACCTCCCCTCCAACTCCTCCTTCCCCTCTGAATATAACACAATGTCATGCGTATAATATGCACCATCATGGCACTGCTTCTCTAACATCCCTGGTCATTACGTCCATCACGATGTTGAAGATGAATGGGCTAAGTGATGACCCCTGGTGAATCCAACTAAACCTATCTCAAATCCATCCGTCTCTCCAACACTACGCCTCACTCTAGTATACACATTCCTGTACATCTCCTGAATAATTCTGACATACTTTTCCGGCACCATCTTCTCCCTCAAACATCTCCATATTTCTTGCCTGGCAACTCTGTCATAGGCCTTTTCAAGGTATATGAATACCAGATGCAGGTCTCGTTGTTTATCTCTGAATTTCTCCATTAGCTGCCTTATGCAAAATATTCCATCCGTTGTGCCGCTTCCCTTCATAAATCCTAACTTTTCCTTTCCTATTCTAACTTCCTCTCTCAGCCTGCTATCTATTATTCTTTCCAAAATCTTCAACGTGTGAGACATTAGTTTTATACCTCTATAATTACTGCATTCCTGGACATCACCCTTTACCTTTAAAATATAGGTATCAACTATGCTTTCCTGCCATTTCTTGGTACGTTTCCTTTTCGGTCGAATATTTTTACCATCAGATCATACAAGATGTCTACCCCTACCTTCCTCCTAAGGCTTTCCAAACTTCGACTGGGATTAAGTCAGGTCCTGTTGCCTTCCCATTCCTCATTCTTTTAAGGCTCGTATCACTTCATCCCTAGATATCCCCATTACCATTCCCATGTTTACTTGTCCATCCTCTCTTACAAGTCTTTCATTTTCTTCATTTAGCAGTTGTTCAAAATACTCTTTCCATCTTTTCAGGATGTCTTCTTCCTTTTTTATGACAGTACCATTCCTTATCTTTCATTTGCTTAATATGGGTGATGTCCTTTGTTCTTTTATTTCTTACTTTTGACAGTTTGAGCATCTTACTCAACCCTTCCTTGGTTTCCAGTTCATTATAAACCTCTTCATATGCCCTTGCCTTAGCTTGAGCTACACCCTTTTTACTTCTTTGTTTCTTTCTCTTAATCTTTCTCTGTCCTCCTCCAGCTGTGACTCTTCAAATCTCTTCTTTGCCTCCCTTTTACCCTTCACCGCTTCCCCCACCTCTTCTCCCCCCCCACCACCAGCTCTCCTTTTCCTCCCATACTATTCCAGATTGTTTCCCCTAGTATCTCCTTTCCATGTCTTCTAATCACTGATGCATTATGCCTCCACCATTCTCCCACATCTTCAATTCCAGATCAACCTCTCCCAGCACTCTTCTCCTGAACTCTCTCTTCTTATCATTATCCCTCTCTAACAATTTATACCACTTGATTTTCTTTACCCCATTCGTTTTCGTTTTCTTTTCTCTTTCATCTTTAAATCCATACAAAGGAG
>NC_087207.1:12676611-12714111 GCF_015104395.2 Macrobrachium nipponense
TATATATATATATATATATAGATATATTTATATATATATATATATATATATAGATATATATATATATATATATATCTTATATTCTATATATATATATATATATATATATAAGATATATAGATAGATATATATATCTATATATTATATATATATACATATATATATATATATATAGTATTATATATATATATATATATATCTATTTATATATATAGATATATATCTAGATATATATATATATATTATATATATATATCTAGATAGATCTATATATATATATATATATATATATATATAATATATATATATATCTATTATAGATATTATATATCATATATAGATAATATAGATATATATATATCTATATATATATATATATATATATAGAATATTAGATATATATATATATATATATATAATATATATATATATATATATATATATATATATATATATATATATTCGTATATATATATATATATATATATATATATATATATATACATATATATATATTCATTTATATATATATATATATATATATATATATATCGTATATATCTAGAATCTAGTATAATAAAGATTATATATAGAACACATATATCATATATCTTATATATAATATTATATATATAGATGATTATTAATAATATATATATTATATTATAGATATATATAGATATATATAGATATATATATATAATATTTATATATTACTAATATCATTTATAATTATATACAGATATATATAGATTTATTATATTATATATATAATATATATATATAAATTAATATATAATATATATATCTATTATTATAATATTATTATAATATATCTATATATATCTATTAGTTATATATATAGATATATATATAGAGATATATGATACATATATACATATATATAGATAGATATATTATATATATATATATATATATATAATATTATAGATTTATATAGTATTATATTATGCTATATACATTATATAATATATATACATATATATATCTATTATATATATATATATAATCTATCTATATATATACTATATAAATGATATATATCTATATATATAAATTTATATATATATTATTATATATATACATATATTATATAATATATAGCTATTAATAGATATATATATACTTATATATAATTATATTATATAATAGATATATCGATATATAGATATAATATTATTTAGAATTATATAGATATAATTTTCTATAAATAGATATAATATATATATATATATATATATTATATGAATACTATAAATAGATATATAATATATCTATATATAATATTTATATATATATAGATATAGGATATTTATATATATATATATTATTAGTATATAAGATTATATATATATCTCTATATATATCCGTATATATTAACTATAATATATATATATATATATATATAAGATATATATATATCTAATATATATATATATCTATATATATATATGATATATATATAATATAATAATATATATATATATATATATAATATCTATTATATATATATCATATATATATATATATATATATATATATATACTATTTAAGATATATTTATATAATATATACTATATATATAATATTTACTTGACAAGCTATGACGCAAATAAAAACCACGCGATATCAGAAAACAAATATATAGACTGAATGTTCATTGCCACGCATATTCTCCCTTCATTTTTCCCAGGTTATAGCGTCTGTCCAGAATAAGAATTCCTGGATAGGATCATAAGGGAAAATATTCCGGGAGGCATAAAACGTAGATCCTGGCGATCATTCAGAAAAAGAATTGTGGTTTCCTAGGCTGGGTGATTCGAGAAAACTGTACGGGAGGAATGTCCATATTGTTATCGAGCACATTACTGGGGAATGAATGTATAAAAACAATAACTGAGCGTCCTGCAATGTTATTTTATAGTTATGATGAAAACACAAATAAGCCATAATTGACTGAAGATGGTTTGTCGCTTTTATAATTAAACCACGATAGACTAATCATAACATAGTACATCATCCCAACGTTCCCCCACTCTCTCTCTCTCTCTCTCTCTCTCTCTCTCTCTCTCTCTCTCTCTCTCTCTCTTAGACATTGGGTATTTCTTTTACTAAATATTTTAGCATTCTTCTATTGACCAACGCCTCACGTCAAAGACATAAAACATGTAATGAAAAAGTAAGTCATCCATAGACATGGAATACTTATATAGAGGGGATTGGACCTCTCTCTGTCTCTGTCTCTCTTTTTGTCTGTCTGTCTGTCTCTCTCTTGTGGCACTGGTATGGTTTTTTAACAGAATATTTTAGCATTCCTCTATTCACCAACACCTCTCATCAAAGACATAAAACATGTAATGAAAAAGTAACTGTTCCATAGATACGGAATACTTATAAGGAAGGGACTAGTGAAAGAAACTGATGGACAGAAAAAAAGACAATATCGAAGGTACAAGGAAGAGAGAGAGAGAGAGAGAGAGAGAGAGAAGAGAGAGAAGAGAGAGAGAAGAGAGAGAGAGAGAGGGAGAGAGAGAGAGATCGCATTTACCATATATAATATACAACAGTGGATTTTTTCTGGTTGTCTTTTTTTCTCAATATATCATGATCATTTTCACTGCTCCTTATTTTTGAAATCATGTACCTCTATAAATCGTTACGAACAATGGGGTCATAAATCCTTCAGTAATTAGTGTAAAAAAATTAAAAATACAAAGGAAAGAGGAAACTAGCGATTAATGGGGATGACAAGAACGGGACAAAATAATGTCGCGGAAAAATAGGACGAGTAATGAATGTTTCAAACTTGTATAAATAATATTTCTCGTGGATTAATATTTTGGGAGTGAACAATGGAAAAGGTAAAACTTTAATGTATTGCCTGTGTGAATTTATGTGAGAGAGAGAGAGAGAGAGAGATGAGTAGAGATGAGAGAGAGAGAGAGAGAGAGAGAGTAGAGAGAGAGAGGTTCTTGTTCATTTTAATTGTTTCAATTGGTAATGAAGAACGAAAGAGATAGATAAACAGATCACACGCGCACACACACACACACACACACACAGAGAGAGAGAGAGAGAGAGAGAGAGAGAGAGGAGAGAGAGAGAGAGAGATTTCGCGACAAGTTTCTGGGAAAGTTTCTCTATCCGTCTCCATCCAATTTTGGCCACAGTGACTACAGATTTTTTTTTTATTTTATTGTCTTTAAGAATCTTATTTTATTACTTGTCTTGAATACTAACTCTAATTATAACAGCGCTTATTATATTGAATACAGAATAAATCGTCGTAAACAATTCAAAGAATCATTATCTATTTGTTTTTGAGATTTATTTCCCTCTTAATAAACTCCTCCCACTCCCATCATAATGTAAGTGGTCATGCACCCGCAATCTATACTGATGCGAACGGCTCAGCCCGGATATGTTTTTCTTTTTCCTTTTTTTCTAACTATAATAAGGCGATCAAAACTTCTCCTTCAGCTTTGGGATTCAGTTCAATGTGCAGTCGCTAACTTTCCTTTATTTTTGAACCGCCAATATCCTCGTAATTGCTTCCAGTTGCCTTCGGCTTTGGCTTTCCAGGAGATTTCGCAGTTTCGGCAGAAAAAAAAAAAAAAAAAAAACAAGGGCAAGGAGTCCGATATAAATACTCAGGAGGATTGCGCCCAATTCAGAATGGGAGGTTATTTCGGGTCAAATTACCAGAATCGCGCTAGGTCATATGTGGAGTCAAGATGCATCATGATTTTACATCAAGGATAATGTGAATGATTTAATATATGTGATAGTACTTGTTAACAACACGCGTTACATATATATATATATATATATATATATATATAGATATATATATATATATAACATATACATATATATATATATATATGATATATATATATATATATTATATATACATATATATATATATATACATATATATATGCATACATATATATATATATATATGATATATATATATAATATATATATATACACATATATATATATATATATATATATCTATATATATATATATATATATATTATATATATATATATATATATGTGTGTGTGTGTGTGTGTGTGTGTGTGTGTGTGTGTGTGTGATTTCCGAACATTCATAGAAGTGAGAAGCTGGAGGAGGCCTTCACCAAACAGCACTTCACTAATACACAAATAACATTTATCGAAAAGCAAGACAGAAACTCAGTATCATCATTAAAACATTAATCAGTATTCAAATGACATTTACCGGAGACAGTGTATTTTACAAGAAGCAAAATCTTGTTTACGAGGCGTTAAAGGCATCTGCTCAGAATCGGCATTTCTTTACCAATGAAATGCAGTCTGACAATCCAACAAAAAATTATCATCAATAAAAAAAAACCGCATGTTAATAAGACAAATTGAATAGCTCTTCGCCAGTATCAAACAGAATTTTATTAATAAGTAAAGAGAATTATCTTTTCAATAACAATCAAACATAATTTCTCCAATAATCAAACAGCATTCTACTAGGAGTCAAATAGCATTTCACTAGCACTAGCAGAATCTGGCAACCACATCAAATGATAACGTGCAGTTAGCATATTTCTAAAGCAAGTTCTTGCATTTTCCTATAATTATTTTTCGCAAGTATTCTGAATTGAATTATCCCCGTCGGAAAATATAGTGAAAACTTATTTTGCATTTTCCGTCATCTTACATAATTATTTTGTTTTTCATCTCTTACGATTAAATGTGGAAACTCGGCTGTATCTCACCCTACGCACATTGCACAAGAAACATGAACTATTGGCTCACTGGTCATATTTACCAAAAATGTATGCGTGAACAACAAAAATTAGTTGGTATAGAGGAAGTAAAGGTTTCGAGATATATATATATATATATATTATATATATATATATATATAGAGAGAGAGACGAGAGAGAGAGAGAGAGAGAGAGAGAGAGAGAGAGAGAGCAATTGTTACTTTCTCCTCACACGTCGAGAAAAAAAATGAGGGAATCAACCGTTCTCTCTCCGTCACATTCACATTCTGGTGGATATCTGCATTTTAAAGACTTCGAGGATAGAGCACCGTTTATCTTGGCTCTGTGGAGAATATAATTTTCTGGGAACACAATACACATTTATAACTACTGTTGCAAAGAGAAGGATAAGGACAAGAGATGTCTTTTGCGTTTGTCTTACACGGTTATGTTTTGAGGAGAGTCCTTTATTGCTCTTATTTTTTTTCCGTGACATGAAAACTGAGAGAGAGAGTAAACATGTCGTCGTAAGGGGTAACGAGGAAACTTCACAATATTATCAAGTTATAATTTTGTGCGAGAAAATTAACAGCATGTTTAGAGAACGCTTGGTGTTTACGTAAGAATATAACGAAACTTCTTGCAGACATATTTTATATTTATGTTCCGTGAAAGGAAACTTGATGACAGAAATATTCTGGTTATCAATATTCCTCCGAAATTTCTCCTCCTCTCTCTTCTTTTGCCATTCCCCTCTCTCCCCCACTATCCTTCCTTATCCTCTTCTCATTCAAGCCTCGACCCCGCCCCCCCCACCATTTCTTTACTCTAAGTTTTAGTGCTTGTGCTGATCATCTTAATTCTTTTTCCTGAGAAAATCTTTGGTCTTGGTGCCAAGAAGGACTCGATACCAAATCACAAAACAGCTGAAGATCTCATCTTTTCTTTCCTAATCAGAAAACCTAAGACCTCTTTCTTCATTTTTTCTTTGCTTGTCTTTGTCCAGGTTTGTTTGTTTGATTTTTTGTTTTTTTTTGTTTGTGGTGTCATTTATAAAGCATGCCAACGTCTATGTTTTTTCTTGGCTGCTTTTTTAACAAAATATACATAATTATATAGAAGTAAAATAAAAAGTCCCAATATACGGGCCAGATATTAAAAAAAGCTCTCTCCACAAACTGATTTTATTTTTAGTATCCTTTCTTTTCATGCTTTCACTCAATTAACTTCTTGCCTCCGATGAATAACATCCTCTCCCAGGTAGCTCTTTAAAAAAAAAAGAATGAAACTGCTTAATGACAGCCATCAGGTTCATATTAACTCGGCAGGTAGCAGGAATAGTCGAGGACCAAAGGAAAAATGTTCTTTGTTTTCTTTTTGGGAATATCATAGATAGATTTATTTCTATTTTAATCCAAGTTCGTTCCCGGCGATGAAAACTCTCGTAATCAGAACTGAAGAGAAGAGAGAGAGAGAGGAGAGAGAGGAAGAAGAGAGGACGAGAGAGCGAGAGAGAGAGAGGAGAGAGAGAGAGAGAGAGAGAGAGCTTTTTATTCTCTATTTGCTGCTGTTATGCAGTTTATATATAGCTCTGTTGAGTTTTGGTGGTTCTTTATACAGTGTAAGTATTGCCTTTTAGTACGCACATAGATACTGTTTTTCCCTTATGAAAAATTAGAATAAACAGACTGCAAACGGGCCTTCATAATGACTGAGAGTCATGAAGCTGAAGTCTGCTCTCGTATACAACAGGCATGACTTTCAGAAACCCCTGGGCCTATTTGATTTTAATACTGTAAAGCAGATCGACGCTGCCCTTCCTTCCAGTATGATAATGAGAGTGATTAAAGCTATTTTGGTGTTTTATAAGATGATAAGACTGTCACGAAAGCATTACATGATATTTAGTGAAAACTCACAAAGTTCACGAAACCTAATTTGTGGTCGCCTTTTATTAAACGTTTATTGCATTTCATTTTTTATACCCATCTATATCTATTTTAACTAAAAGTAATTTGCATCACATAACCAAACACTGTAATATGACTAATTAAAGACAATAAAAATCAAATTAAGACGGAAACCCCTATATTTCGTCCGATACTGAATGCAATCATTATCATTGCTTAAAATATAACATTCTAATTCATTTCTTGCGAACGCTAAAGAACATCCGCGCCTTTCTGAACCATTTCCGATCACCTCTTTTGTGTCATTCCTTCGAAAACTGCAATATTTTGGATTAATTTATATAGACTTACTGGGACAACTAAGGCCATTCAGCGCTGAAACGGAAATTGACAGTAAAAGGTTTGAAAGGTGTAACAGGAGGAAAACCTCAAAGCAGTTGCACTATGAATCAATTGTTAGGAGAGGGTGGAAAGTAAGATTGAAGAAAGAGAATATGAACGCAGGTGCAGCAAAAGGGATGAAAGTAGTTACAGCTAGGGGCCGAAGGGACGCTGCAAAGAACCTACATTGCACCGAATGAGGTGCACTGATGGCACTACCTCCCAACGGGGAAAAACAGCGATATGGAGTCGCTTTTTTAGCCTCTGGTGAATATGTCAATCAGATGGCTGCAGATTAATCCATTAAATAGCGTTCCTTTTTGAGAAACCGACGCTAATCTAAGAATTCTACCATTTTGGAATGATTTTCCTACAGATGAGACCCAAAGATGAAATACGTCCCCAACAAATGAAGTTTTTTCTTTCTTTCTTTTTCACCGTGAAGAGGAAAGTTTTTAATTTTACCACAAGTCTTGCATCAGTATCACCAGTGCGAACAGAGATTTCTTGAAATATACGACGATGAAGGTTTTATTGCCCGAAGTTTGAGTTCATAGCAATACACTTCTCACTGGGTAAAAAATAAGATACGATAGAAAGAGAGAGAGAGAGAGAGAGAGCAGAAATACCTTAAAAAAAAAAAAAAAAAAAAAAAAAAAACTAATCAGCATCAGCAGGTCATAGACCCTTCCAAGCGTAGGCAAGACATCCGTTCTTCCTTTAGCACGTATTACTGTGCCTCCTGGAACTTGTGGCCTTTGATTCAGCTCCTGTTTTCACCCCATTCAATCAACACGTGCTACGTTCCAGGTCTCATTCCCCAATCCCTGCCCCCATCTCACCACGAGCGTTGCCTCCTAATAATACTCGTCCAATAAGTATAGCTACGCGGTATAAATGTTGTGGCATTTTAGTAAACAGGCTACATCAAAATGCAGATGAGCTCTTTTGTTACCCAGAGCGAAAAACCAACTGGCCATCAGTACAACAATTAAGCGGCATGACGTCAGACCCCGTTCTTTATGGAGCCGCTGGGAATGTAATTACTCAGTCAGTTTACAAAAAAAAATTCCAGGCTCCATACCGATTTCTTCCAATCAACGGTTATTCATTTTCTTACCTTTATTATTTTTATAGAGTTCCTGGTCAGTTGTATAAATGGGATGAGTTAATTTAACCAATGTAAAAGACTTTCCAAACACTTTTGACAGAACTGAAGACTACGATACCTTATGATTAGGTTGTTTAGAGATAGGATACTCTCGCTTCGAAACATCCTCTAACATCCTACATACCGGGCCCTTGTTTCACGAGTGCCTCATTGGACGAATGGTAGTCGGACAATTGGCCGACAGACAGTTAGCCGACAGGACAATTGGCCGACAGGACAATTGACCGACAGACAGTTAGCCGACAGACAATTGGCCGACAGGACATCTCAAAAAGGATCTAAAAAAGGGTTAAAACATACACGCTTTATTAAAAAAATAAAAACTTACATAAGAAGATAAAAGCATAAAATTCATCTCAATAATTTAAAAAACCGAGTTTTATTGATAAAATTGTGTGCACAAGCTCTTAAAAATTGCACACCATCTTCGACGTCGACGTCATAGTTGAGTACAAGTCTTTTCAGTCTTTCCTTAACACGAATGTATTTTTCGTTTTCCCTTGAAACATCAGCTCCTGATAATGCCTGTTCGATTAGAATTTCTGTGCTTGATTGTTCAATCCTGAGCTTTTGAATTAATTTTGATAAGTTAGGGTGATGGACATTTACTAATCTACTGAAGCCGTGATGCCACCCTTCCAGCGAGTTGTTGGTTTTCGGCAGATCGTTCAGCACTCTGTAGTGACACGACCATAACAAAATGTCGAATAAAGGTCGTCTACGGTATATCCTCGCTGCACGATTCCTAACCATATACACTCAAAATAAGACAAGAAATCTACTAAAATTTCATCGGTTTGTGCATCTAAAGAATTAATATATTGTTCAAACAAAATAGGTACATCATCAGGTGGTACGAAAGCTAGTGCTTGCAGCTGTTTTACAATAAATGCATTTTCTCGGTCGTTGTACCACGATTGTAAACCCGTTGTCTGTATCTTGCCCCCACAAACACTGTCCAAAGGGAAAAAAAAAAACAAAACCAACCAAAATAGAAACGTGAGGAAAATTGCGTTTAATGGAGTTTATAGCTGTTTTTTTAAAGTCTACTGTAATTGAGGGTCACATTACATTTCTTCCTTCTTTAATGAAGTTAAATATTAAATCATAATCCGCTTCAGATTTACTGTTTGTCAAGCAATAAAGTAGCGGCACTGTCTTTTTTTCAGTAATTAGCGCATGGATCGTGTATAGCTGCTTACCCAAAGGTGCAGAGTCAAAAGTCCCGTCGCAGAACCACGCAGTTTTCTTGGATAAGATTTCCAGATTTTTCAAAGTTCCGAAAATAGAAACCTCTTCATTTTCAAAGAGTAAAAAATTATCACCTCCAGCAATGGTCACAGAAATATCTGAAGTTGCACTATCAATAAAAGAGCTCGGGCATTTCCTCAGATCGTGCCGCAATAAGCTTTATTTCTTCTTTAACTTTTAAAGCTCGATTTTCAATAGGAGTTGGTGGATGGGAGTGTTCAGAAGGAGTTCTGTTAATTACTTTTGTCGATCGTAGCCAATTTTGCATTGCAGATATTACGATTCGCACATCTCCAATACGTTTTAGATTCTCTGGTTCTGTCAATAATGTAGGCGTATCCCTCGAAAAGAAGTCTTTTGCCTCCTCGTTCCGTTTTGATGAACTCCATGACTGATACTGAAGGGCTTGGAAAAAATAAACTTAGTAAAAACAAGATGAAAGTTTGGTCTAGAAAAGCATTTGAAAATAAGTGGTTTAGAATAACCATCTTAACAATAAGTAGTATTAGTATAGTATAGTAACGATGAATATTATGTCTGTCGCTAACTGTCTGTTGGTCAATTGTCTTATAGACCAATTGTCCTCTCGGCCAATTGTCTGTCGGCTAACTGTCTGTCGGTCAATTGTCTATCGGCCAATAGTCCGCACACGGGGACGAATAGGTTACATAATCGCCTATCATTCTGGTAGCCTGAGTTCGCTGCCAGCTGCCGCCAGTGTGGAATCAAAGGAATTTATTTCTGGTGATTAAAAATTTATTTCTCGATATAATGTGCTTCGGATCCCACAACAAGCTATAGGTCCCGTTGATGAGTAACCAGTTGGTTCCTAGCCACGTAAATACAAATGTAATCCTTTGGGCAACCACCCTAGGAAAGCTGTTAATCCGGATCGGTGGTCTAGTAAAACTAAGATATACTTGACCTTTGCTTCGCCTTCGTGGGAAGCGGTGATATCAGACTAGTTTGTTTGTTAGCGTCTCTCAAGTAACAAACAATATATCCGACGGAAAACTGAGTTCACCACGACGCGACGTAACTATGGCGAAGGAGAAGGAACCACTAATTACGATAAAGATGTAAATTATAAAGACGAATTCGTTGGTTTGAAAGATAAGCCGATTTTAGCTGAATGAATTTGATCTAAAAAGAGGAGGTTTATGTTAATCTTGTATTTGCTAAACTTATATATTGCTGGAGATTTTGTTTTTTAAGTGAAACAAAAAACATTGACTCAGATTTTAGTTGTATGTACATTAATAGATTTAAGCGAATGGACTGATTGTAATACATGACGGAAACAACTTCCCTAAGGACCATTAAGGGTATCATAAAATTCAACTTCAACTTATCTCTATACAGGATCAATACACATTAACGCTGATGACCCACCCTTTGCCGTTGTAAATCGAGATTGATATGTTTTTTTTTTATTGTTAGAAAGAAACTTCGACTTTCTTTGCAATTAAACACATTTTTTCCACTCTTCATAAGACAAGCGGTCGTGTAATGGAATATACTAATGGATACATGGCGTAACTGCTTTTAAAACGTTTGTTCTATTAAATATTTCCTTACAGTGACATCTATTCTATGCATCGTCTCATAACCTGATGAATAAAATTCAGAATGGAACAGCCTAACACCTAAAGCTCTTCAAGAAGATATACAAAGAATTTCTGTAGCAAACCTTCCTTCCACCTTTCCATTCGTGCAACAGAGGCGCTGCTATATTGCTCTTGCATATTCGAACACCAGTTAAAAAAAACTATCAGCCTCTTCCCTTCCATACAGCAGCAAAAAAACACTGCCGTCAGCAGCTGCCTGCAACAAGTTTCCGTATCTGCCAACATTCATAATTCCAGTTGCTATACAGAAAAAACGCTCTTAGACAAACAAAACGGGGTAAACTCTCTCTCTCTCTCTCTCTCTCACTCTCTCTCTCTCTCTCTCTCTCTCTCTCTCTCTCTCATTAAAAATTCATTTTAGGCAAGAGTTCACTGGAGTGCTTGAACGGTTTTTAAAGACAGACAGAGAATGAGCAAGAATGAAAGGAGAAAAGACAAACAGACTGACAAGGATAACTTACTACCTATAGTATAAGGAAAACGGACAAAATCGTAAGAGGTAAAAAATGGAGGCTTACGAGTAACGGGAAAAGACAGTAAAAGGCTTTACGCTTAAAAGAAAATGTATTGAGACCAGGAACAAAATTACTCTGAATCAATTCCGCCCAAGTTACAAGATTAGAAGTCAATTTTAATTAGTTACAAAAGCAACAAATGAATTTTTTTATGTCAAGGAACATCGCTACAACAACGAAGACATTCCACCCCCACCAACGGCAGAAGAAACAACACAATATCCTACTGAAGAAGGCTAAAAGTACAAATAGGGCAAAGCCCTTAAGGATTAGGCTTGAGAGCAAATGTCAAGACAGAACTAAAGGGAAGGAGAGCTGCTTCCGGGGAAAGAGAATGTCACAGGTCTTGTTCCATTTGGGACAAGGAATTGGGTCAAGCTGGATGGGCTCCTATTTTTTTTTTTTTTTTTTTTTTTTTTTGTTTTTTTTTTTTTTTTTTTTGTTTTTTTTTTTTTTTTTTTTTTTTTTTTTTTTTTTTTTTTTTTAGTAGAGAATGACTAAACCAGCAAAAAATGCGCCGAAGTTTGACCATTTGCCGTAATCTGACAGTTGTGACCATCAGACATTTTGAATGTTTCATAGATCTTATGTCATTTTCATTTACTAGAATATAGACTATGTTTCTATTCCCAGGCTCCTTTGAACTGCTGAAAGGTGAAACACCATATCAACACTGTATCCACTGAGCCCCAAAGGGTATAAAAGGAGAGGAATATATATGTTGCTGCATATTAAAATCAAAGTCAGTCTCACAGCATCGAAAGGCCTTGGGTACATATCTTGTGGGGAGCCATATTTAATAGACCTCAGAATTTGTAAGCATGTCTCTCCCACAGACATGTCCCCAAGGCCTTTCTATTGCTTACGGGAAAGACTTCGACTTTAAATATGCAGCGACATATCTAGTTCCTCTCCTTTCATACCCTTAGAGGCTAAGTGGATATAATGTTGATCTAATGCTTCACTTTTCAGCAGTTCAAAGGTGCAATTCCCTCCCACATCAATAATTTGATTCCCAGATATCACTATTGCAAGATATGACACCGAGACACGTAGAGTTAAAATAATAGCAAGTCCTCCTCAGTACTCTGTGGTTGGTTGGGTCAATGCAGTGTTTTCCTTCAACTGGCCAGCAATGTGATTTCTCAAGACAGAGGATTTCCTTATCACTTATTTCCCGCCAACATTGCCTCTTTGCAATGAATAGGAACAATAATAATAAAATATTGCAAGTGTCGGACAAAACAGAAAAAAAGGACACTTCTGAAAGCTGAAAACATCGGAAAGGAAACTGTCACAAAACCTTGCAATTTTAGAGTCAAATGTGGAGGTAATTGTAGGAGAAAGTGGCAAGGTGGATGTTACTAGGCAACCTTTAATAAAAAATGAAAATAAAGTAAAAAAAATAGACTCTGGTATTAAGCATTATCCCTTGTTTTGAAATATCTTCCACGTAAAGGATCGTCAATATTTCTTAACCAGCAGTATGCCCACTCGAATTAAAAAAAAAAATAAAAAAAAAAAAAAAAAAAGAAAAAAACAAACAAAAAGGAAAGGGCAAGGAAACTAAACCAAAGAAAAGAAAAGAGTAGAGAAGAGATCTATAAAAGAAAATGAATATTGTCTCCGGTGACAGACGATCTTCCAGACTTCCCCTTCGATATCCATAACAGGGTCTTCAATCTCAACCCCCAAAAATCCATCCCATACGTTCCTTCTTGTAGGGGGGAGGGGGGCTATGGGGAAGATGGAAGATGTCCGTACACCTTCACACTGCGACGGGGACTTTCATAACCTTCAGGAAAACAGGAAATTGAGAGAGAAGAATTATTGCTCTATAGAGAGAGAAAGAGACCCTTTTCCGATTTCGATGAAGAATTCTTGGGTTCAAATGCAATTCATTTTTACGATTCCGGATATTTCCAGGAAACTTTTTGTTAGAACTTCTATGGAATTTTCTGATATGTATGTATAAAGCAATAACTATAAATTCACACACAAACACGCAAACACTCGTAGTTTTTTCGTAAATTTCCCGTCGCAGCGAGTCCTTCCAATCAGCCGGGATGGAATGATTGAAAGAGATCCTTGTTTTTTCCAGTTCCTTGAATTTTTCCTTCTCTTCTTGCTTGGCGGCTGCTATGTGCTGTTTCAACATCATGGAACTAAATTCATTGAATGAGTGATTGTCATATCTTCTTAGACGGCGTGGCAGCAAGGATTTAAGAATGACCTCAAAGATATAATTACAGACTTAAATAAATATTAGTTGCCTTAGAGTTATCTTCGTTGTAATGTATGTCTGACATGTATTGTGAATATGGTTTTGTTTACCAAAGTTCTGAATAGCTGTCACCTATAATCCTTTAATTGTCTTGTCCTTGTATCTGAGATGACTGTCTTAAACTTTTAATTGCACCCATTGTTTATGCTTGTTTGGGAAGGTTACTCATCTTCCAGGTGTGTCGGATTCTAGGTACTAATCTCTTTATAATCCCTATCTGTCAGTTATACGAATCTTCTTGTATTGCCTTTTTCCTCATGTATGCCAGTTTCTGCTTAGTAAAGGACGTTTAACGTCGAAAGGTCTCGCAGATACTCCTTCGTTTATTTTCCTTCGTGGCATATATTTTTTATTTATGGATTTATCACATTCCTAACTTTCGTAATCCAGTTATACACACACACACACACACACACACACACACACACACACACACACATATATATATATAAATATATATATATATATATATATATATATATACATATTATACATATATATATATATCATATATATATATTATATATATATATAGATAGATATGTATGTATGTATGTATGTATATATATATATATATATATATATATATATATATATATATATATATGTTATATATATGTTATATATATATATATATATATATATATATTATATATATATATATATATTGTGACGAAGTGCCAAGTATCTGGTTACTACACTAACCATTCATTTATTGTTACCTCACAAATGCCAGACACCTGAACCTTCATCACAGGTACTAATCGACTGAATACTCTAAAGGCAAAAGTGATCCCTTAACAACTTACCAGTATTGGATAAAATCAGACTAAGATCATCAAAACAAGTGTGAGGTAATCTTGTAAGTAATTAAATTAATCAAAGGGCACCACTCCATCTGCAACTTTAAAAGTCTAAGTATTTCCCTGATGTCAGAAGTCTAAGTACTTCCCTGGTTCTAAGTCACTTCAAGTTGATGAAGGAAAACAGATCAATTACCACTTTATGTTTCTACCTAACATCAATATAATCAAATGCAAATATACTGGTTAGAAATGAGAACACTTATAGAAATTTTAAATACAAAAATTTATTATTAAACTCAAAATTTACATGTGAAATTCACAATATCAGGGAAAATTACTGTTACTTGAAAACAAAGTAAAGTTTAATTCATTCTTGAATCAATTTAAGTAAAATTAAATCAATATTAATTTATCACAAAATTCAAGAAAATCAATTCAATCAAAATTCAAAAGTGTTAGGCAATAATTGAAAATTTGAAATTAATTCACAAGTGCTAAACAACAATAAAACTTGAAAAGAATTCTAAGTAAATCCAAATTAATTCACAAGTGTTAAATTTAATTAAATGTGCAATGATTAAACAATGAAAATAACTAAGTCAACCAAATTGTGAATGCAAATGAAAATACAGAAAAATGTGGACAATATCAAAATTTGCAAAACGTATTAATCACACAGAATATAAAATAAAAAGTCACACTTCAATAAGAAAATGAAGAAATGCACAAAAATGAAACAAACACAAACCACAAAAATTTGCAATGTGTAAAAGTGTAAATCTTTTCACTCAAAATATTGTAACCATCAGTTTTTACCAAACCTTTGTAAACATCTGTTATTAGTTATTAGTTATTAGTTTCTACCTAACCACTGTTCTTATCAGTAATTTAGTTTTTACCAAACCACTGTTCCTATCAGTTATTAGTTGCAACTAATAAAAATATAACACACTTTACCTTTTTGGTATACCAATTTCTTTCTTTCTTGCTGCAGCTTGTATCACACTTTCACAAAACCAGGCGCCGTTACAACAACAATGTTTGTTCAGATTCCACAAAAAACACTAAATACTACTAAATAAACTAAGAAATATCAAATCTGAAATTTACAAATTACGAGTGACCATTCAAATAAGTACGAAATAGTTACGTTACTTTAACATCAAAAGTGCTATGTGATGGAGAGAGAGGGAGAGAGAGAGAGAGAGAGAGAGATGTGAACACCTCGAGTATCTAAGATCTAATGAAATTATCTTCCTTACGGAAGCTGGACAGTGGATGACACAAAACATTTTGAGACCCAGTTCTTTCTAGAAGCTTCAAAATCTTTACACACAATTTTACACACAAAATGTGTAATCTACATGTGGCTTTGATCAAAGAGATACGCGTACAAGACCAGTCTGTTAAAAAAAAAAAGACACGTACTCGACTCGATCGACCGAAACAGAAGCCCCCTATCTTACTTGATGACAGAATCCCAAAACACAATGAAGTCTCGAGCTCGTTTATCAAACGTGTTGACAGATTTTGAAAAACAACTCTAGCTTTGAACGGACAAAGATATTCTCTCTCTTTCTACATTCTACGTTATATATTCTTTTACAATATGTTATGCGAAATCTGAACACACATTTAAAACATTCTATCTCTAAGCTATCTAAGAATCTGAAAAAAATGTTGCAAAATTCTTATACACAATATTTTATACAGTCAAAGAGGTGATATATGCATTTTGAAAGTAGCAATATATATATATATATATATATATATATATATATATATATATTATATATATATATATATATATATATATAGTATATATGGATATATATATATATATATATATATATATATATATACATACATATATATATACATACATATATATAATATATATATAGTATATATATATATATATATATATATATTATACCAAAGGGAAATTATAATTAATAAGTGGTTCGTCATCAGTTTCTCATGATGCATTATGGTCTGTTGAACATTAATGATAATACTAATGATAATAATAATCAACACTGCAGCACTTACTTCCACGGAAAACCAAAGTAATGAACTATGGCTCGTCTCTCCATAATTCCCCAGTTTATTTAGATACCAACACCCATAAATTGATGACAGCCATAAGTCCGAAAGCACTCTGTACACATCAAAATCAGGATATCCAGTCCAAAATCCAGCTCACATTTCTGTTTATTATGCCGAAATCCTCAATTCAAAAACGTCTCTAAACCAGACTCCATTAGTAACATGCAAAAACTAGTCCATTCGTCCTCCAGTTCATTACTGGAACACTTTTGGACATTTTTTTGTTTTACAGCGGTGGTGTATTTTGGCGGTTAGGTTCCTATATCGTTTCCCGAGGGTCGAAAACACACTTTTCAAAATTGGATACAAAATGTTGATTTTATACGACAACAGTATTATGTAGCAATATTTATGCTTTGAAAGATTATGTAGCAACATTTATGCTTTGAAAGATTATATAGCAATATTTATACTTTGAAAGATTAAGTAGCAACATTTATACTTTGAAAGATTATGTAGTAACATGTATACTTTGAAGGATTATGTAGCAACATTTGTGCTTTGAAAGATTATGTAGCAACATTTATACTTTGAAAGATCATGTAGCAACATTTATGCGTTGAAAGATTATGTAGTACATTTATATTTTGAAAGATTATGTAGTAACATTTATGCTTTGAAAGATTATGTAGCAACATTTATACTTTGAAAGATTATGTAGCAATATTTATGCTTTGAAAGATTATGTAGCAACATTTATACTTTGAAAGATTATGTAGCAACATTTATGCTTTGGAAGATATAAACAAAATACAGTGTGTTGAAGCGTCTCCTTTTTAAGGACATTCGCATCCTAAGGTATAATTGGTCGTGCAGAGAGAGAGAGAGAGAGAGAGAGAGAGACGAGAGAGTAGAGAGAGAGAGAGAGAGAGAGAGAGAGAGAGAGTAGATTATCATTCTGTTTAAACATGACGTGGGGAAGGTGGCATGAGGTTTACAAATTTCGACGACACAGGGGACCGTCCAGTGAATGGCAGGATATGCATTTTCTCAGTATTTAAACTCATAAATCGACCTCCTATCATTATCTGGGAACAAAATACATTTTTAATGATGAAAACGTTCCTAACGGACAAAGACAGTTGTAGGAAATTATAGCCAGTTAACTGTTGCAACTAAAACTCGCTCTCCTTTATAAATATAAAAAAAAAAAATTTAAGGAATTTATCTTAATTTTTTTCATTTTACCAAGATAATACGTAATAAAAAATTATATGACACATGGCAAAATTGCCTATGGACGCTTCTTTGATCTAGACTACATCAAATAAAAAAATATTCCCTCATTGTACATTTGTGCGTATACACATCAAAAGGACAAGGCAAGAAACACTATTAATGAAGAAAAATATTAGCAAGAAAGAGCAGATTCCGATGAAGTACTCTTTTAAGAGGAATAAGAGGAACAAATGGAATATATATATATATATATATATATATATATATATATATATATATATATATATATATAGTATATATATATATATATATATATATATATGTGTGTGTTGTGGTGTGTGTGGGTTGGGTGTGTGTTGTGTGTGTAGTGTGTGTGTGTGTGTGTTTGTGTGGTGTGTGTGTACATCGAGCTACAAGTGTCCTTTTATATCTAATTGGCTCTACCTCGGAATTAATATATTTCCATATATGTTTAACTGAAGGGGAATTCGAAACCAACAAATCCACGACGCACAGTGAAGCTTTAAAACCACACCGCCACCGCATGAGTATATAAGTTTATGTCGCCTCTCGACTGCAAATACCTGTTGCTCTCAGGTGTTCGTTGTTTTGGAGTCGGCATCATCCCACCACGACCTCGGTAACGTTGTAGTGCTTTTGTCCACACGTAGCGGTGACGGTGTGGTCTAAAGCTTCACTGTGCGTCCTGGATTTGTTGGTTTGGATGGTTCGTGCCTTGAGTCGACAAATCTTTTATCGACTAAAAAATGCCCCTTCAGTTAAACATATATGGATATATATTAATTCAAGGTAGAGCGAATTAGATATTAAAGGACATTTGCAGTTCGATGTATGTAAATGAATCACGTTAATATGATATGATCATATATATATATATATATATATATATATATATATATATATATATATACTACATATATATGTACGTATGTATGATAATATATATATGTAATGAAGTCACGTGCATCTACTGTGACTTTTTAAGCATGTATGTATGTATGTATAATATATATATATATATATATATATATATATATATATATATATATATATATATATATATATATATATTCCAGTCAGCAAGATATATAGACTTCAGGAGGGTCCATGATACACATGTTAAAAGGCCGAGTTTATTAACAGAAAAAACGTTTCTGTGAAAAGTAAAAGACACAATAAAATACATTATTAGCATAAAAAGGAATTCACAATGCATTTAAAATTCACAAGTTAAAACGATAAAAAGTAAAAGCATAAAAAGCACATGAAACAGAAAAGAAAAAGAGACTACCAAAACGCCAACCGTCCATAAGCAGGAGAGAAGAGGGAATGACATACAATGGCGTCCAAGGCCAGACGACAACTATGCCAGATACAAAGTTGCTGAGGAAGTATTACTATTGAGAGAGGGAACCAGTCTTTCAATATATAATGATTCTAAAGTTGTTAAGTGGTCTGGGTCCCTTACATAACCAACAGTAACCTCCGCGTCGATCCAACGTAAGAGCCCGGACATCCAGGGCATGTGAATTTATAAACCTCGCATGAAGGACTGCAGGCGATCTTTGAAATTAAAAAATGATCCTATTGTACATGGGTTGTTGGAAATAAGTTTGACGTTAAGACAGGGATTTCCTGTTCAATTATTCGTGTGAGATTTAAGGAAAATTTAGAGTCAGACATATCCAGGATTGAGGTACAGAATAATTTTTTGGGAACATCAAAGTTAACAGTTGAAGGTTTTAAAAATTGTGTTAATAACTATATCTTGTGGATAGGAGTTTATCTTGAAAAAGTTGAATAAAAAGACTATATCTTTGTGAAATGTTTGCCAAGTTGAAGAATATTTTAGAGCTCTATGGACCAAGGTGTTGATGGTATTAAGTTTGAAAGAATATTGACAAGAGCTATAGTAGTTATTGGCTAAGCCCGTATATGTCCGCTTTCTATAAACAGAAGTAGTGAACTCGGAATTATGTCACGTTACATTAATATCTAAAAATGGAAGACTACCTCCGCTCTCTACCTCTATGGTAAATTGAATGTTTGGATGGAGTTGATTAATATATTCTAAAAATAAAGAACATTGCCAAGAGTGCTGGAACAAAACAAAAGTGTCATCAACATATCTGCGATAAAAAGATGGTTTAAAATTATGATAACACTGGTTTTAAAATTTCGTTTCATGGTCAGACATAAAAAAGTTAGCAAAAATTGGGCCCAGAGGCGACCCCATGGCAATTCCATCGACCTATGAATAGGCTGCTTTTTAAAAATCAACATTGAATCTTGCACTGCAAGTTCAAGTAGTTGTTTAAAGATTGATCTGTTAAAAAGATGAAAAACTGTATCTTCGCACAGAGCACCATTGTTTCGCCCACAACCACGAGAGTTCCAATGAGGACCTGAAAGATTCCTCGTGGGCGCTCCCCGAGGAGAGCTTTTATAAGGCGGAGGGCGAGGGACGTGGTGCTGGGGATTCATGAATAGGGATTTGAAGACAATCCCAAAGAGGAGTCGAGTACATTAGTTTCCTCATTGCATCACTGAACCGCTATCGGGAGGCTTCGATGATGTTCTTGGTAAAATAAAAATTATTTTGTAATTGTATTTTTTTTATGAAATGTAACTGAAGCTATGGTATCATCTGTCTTCATTTGTATTTTACATATATTTCTCCATCTTATCTTTTGATACTATGACAATCATTTGAAACAAGTGTCTTTATTCCCTAAAATCAACGTATGGAGTATGGATTTGCACACAAAATATACAAATGGGCATGAGATATACACACACACACACACGGACTCGTTCAGGCTACTGAAAATATGTGCAAAAGATAATGGAATATAATATTCTACAGGGAAACTTTGCTACGACGGGATCTTACAGGCGCATTGCTTTTAATTATAGTTACCAATTGTTTGCCTGAATTAAGATAACAACTAAACTAAAGGAAGACGGGAATTTTCTGTGCAAGTGCATCATCTAACCATTTTCCCATCAGGGACATTTATCAGAGACAGAAGAAAAGTTAAGTATATCCTAGTTTAACCAGACCACTAAGCTGATTAACAGCTCTCCTAGGGCTGGCCCGAAGGATTAGATTTTTATTTACGCGGCTAGGAACCAATTGGTCACTTAGCAACGGGACCTACAGCTGATTGTGAGACCCGAACCACATTACATCGAGAAATTTCTAATCACCATAAATTCCTCTGTTTCCCCGTTGGCGACAGGCAGGAGCGAACTCGGGCTACCAGATTGATGGGCGAGGAAGCAACCGACTCGTCCATTGAGGAACTTAAGGACGGAAGAAATTCTATCAGCCTTCCGATAAGACTAATATGCGCCTCAAGGAAGTTTAGAGCAACTGGCAGAAAGTTCAGCTGCTTGTCTAGTCAGCCCTTCTTCCATAAGAGCTTTAAACCCTTCATCGCACCCTCGGTTCACGATCCGGAAAAGGACAGATTTTCCCCTCCACTAAATTCCCCTCTTTTCTGTTCCCTGCTGCCGACCACAATGTCTTCGATTCTTACCTTAAAAAGGAAAATTCGGAAGCCTTCAAGACACAGCAAACGAATGGGAGGTATAAGAAGGTTCGTCCCAGTCTGAGCTGTAAAGAGAATACGTATTTTTGACTTGACATCACGAGAAAAAAAAAAAGAGGTTTGTCAAACAGGAAAGAAATATAAGTCGTCAACGAAATTGAGTTTGGTGTTGTATTTATTTCTGCTCTAAATATATTTCTTCAGATATTTACCGGTAGATAGAGGGTCGTTGTACATTATTGTAAGGTGGACTGAAGACTTGCTTAGTAATAATAATAATAATAATAATAATAATAATAATAATAATAATAATAATAATAATAATATTAAGTTAAGGCAATCTAAATTAACAGGATAATCCAAGCATGAAAAGATGAAATATTACAAAAGATCCTATTACAGTATATGATGATAATAATATGAAGGATAAAAAAGACAAAAAAAATATAAATATAAATAAAACATTCATGAAAATTATTTTAAAAATCTAAAAAAAGGTAAAAGACATATAAAATATAATAAAACTTCATGGGGGAAAAATTATTTTAAATCTAAAAAGGTAAAAAGACTATATTGGTGGTAAATCCCCTCTCACGAGGCAAAAAAAATCATGGATTCCAAAATATTTTTTCCCCTCTTTTTAGTCGTCGGCGAAATATCAAGAACTGTCACGCCCCTACATTTGACAACACTTCCGGGGGTGGTTGGTCAGGTAGGGTATGGGCGGCGTGAAAATGACCTGACATTTATTCGATAATAGTTTTCCACCTGAATTTCGTTCTGAAGAGGATCGTGTATTTACCCATATTTTATACGACTGGCATCTTATTCATTTGTGCAAAAAAATGAAAAAAAAATGATCTCACTTTGGTCAAACTGATTTGATCTTGGCTAAGTATTTTTTTAAATGTATGTGATATCAATATAGTTTTTTTTTTTCAACTATACCGACAGATACAATTATCTTTCAAAGTGAAGGATTCTTCTTTGATATTTCTAAATATGTGACAATGGCATGATTATAAAAACTTATTTATTTGTGCTATCTAGCAAAATCATATTATTTCACTTATACAAAATTAGCTATTACGTCTTAGAAAATTTATATATATATATATATATATAATATATATATATATATATATATATATATATATATATATATTATATATACATACGTATATATATATATAATATATATATATATACATATATAGTGTATATATATATATATATAGTAATATATATATAGAATATATATATATATATATATATATATTATACTATATATATATATAGATATATACATACGTATATTATATGTAGTATACATATATATATATATATATATAATATAGATATATATATATATATACATATATATATATATATATATATATACATATATATATAATATATATATATATATATATATATATATATATATATATATTTAAGTACTATATCCAATATATGCATTATTATTATTATTATTATTATTATTATTATTATTATTATTATTAATTATATTAGCAGTAGAAGCAGTAGTAGTAGTGGTAGTAGTAGTAGTAGTAGTAGTAGTAATCTCAGAGTAGAAACATTGATTAAAGAACTTTTTTCTTTACATTCTTCACTCTCCATTTTCCTAGGCCAAATTTCCACATAAGGGAGCATGTAGACGGAGCATACAAATTCATTTCTTATCTTATGAATAACGAAATTGTGCCATTGAATCTTTATTTTATTATTATTATATTATTATTATTATTATTTTATTATTATTATTATTATTATTATTATTATTATTATTATTATTATTATTGAACTAAGGAACCTCCGTAACGAGGCTATAATATTGACAATCAAAAGCCACAGTAGTGTTAAAATATATTATTGTACACAATGGTAAAAAATACAAGGAGATACTATCGGATACTGCTCCGTATCCCTCTTAAAAAAAAAAATAACTGGTTCAAGGCGGATGGATTTAAGCGTTGGTCAGGTAACCCCCGCTCGGTTGTTTCTGTTATCGAGACGGCTGGAACCGTGAATTGGTCGTTCAGGTGATTCAGTCATTTTAAGAGTGGGGATGTTGGTGTTCGTCGTTTAGTGGAAGGGGCTGCTATGAGAACGGGGTTGGGTTGCTTTTGGAGGGAACAAAACCTTCACTGATGAAAATAGTTTTACCAATTCTTTAATAATTGGCCACTTTGTCAACGATTTTAGAAAATTCATATGTCTGGTAATTGTGAGACCCCTGATGTTGCTCCCACCTCTCTTTTATCCCAGATGACTGAGGTTACTACAGTTTCAAGTCATGGTACCGGATGGAATGTCTGCTGAGCTGGAATCACCTGAATGACCACTTCGCCGTTCCAGCCATCTCGCCAACAGAAATAACCGAACGCTGGTTACCTGACCAACACTTAAATCCTATGCATTGAAACAGTTTTTTTTTTTTCTGCGCTGTTGTAACACTTCCTCCATTGTTTGACCATTAGTAGGACTGAAAGAAGGATACGGAGCAATATCCGGAAGTCTCTCCTTGTATTTTTTACCATTGTACAATAAATAATATTTTAAACACTACTGTGGCTCTTCATTATTATTTTATTATTATAATTATTATTATTATTAATTTTTTTTTTTTTTTTTTTGGGGGTTTTTTTTTTTTTTTTTTTTTTTTATCACAGTCCTCCAATTAGACTGGGTGGTATTTATAGTGTGGGGTTCCGGGTTGCATCCTGCCTCCTTAGGAGTTCCATCACTTTTCTTACTATGTGTGCCGTTTCTAGGATCACACTCTTCTGCATGAGGCCCGGAGCTACTTCAGCCTCTAGTTTTTCTAGATTCCTTTTCAGGGATCTTGGGAATCGTGCCTAGTGCTCCTATGATTATGGGTACGATTTCCACTGGCATATCCCATATCCTTCTTATTTCTATTTTCAGATCTTGATACTTATCAATTTTTCCCTCTCTTTCTCTTCAACTATGGTGTCCCATGGTATTGCGACATCAATGAGTGATACTTTTTTCTTGACTTTGTCAATCAACGTCACATCTGGTCTGTTTGCACGTATCACCCTATCCGTCCTGATACCATAGTCCCAGAGGATCTTTGCCTGATCGTTTTTTTCTATCACTCCCTCAGGTTGGTGCTCGTACCACTTATTATTGCAAAAAGGTAGCTGATGTTTCTTGCACAGGCTCCAGTGGAGGGCTTTTGCCACTGAATCATGACTCTTTTTGTACTGGTTCTGTGCAAGTGCGGGCATTCGCTGCTATGTGGTTTATGGTTTCATTTTTCGTATTGCACTTCCTACATATGGGAGAGATGTTATTTCCATCTATAGTTCTTTAAACATATCTGGTTCTTAGGGCCTGATCTTGTGCCGCTGTTTATCATTCCTTCAGTTTCCTTCTTTAGCTCTCCCCTCTGTAGCATTGCCACGTGTCATCGCTGGCTAGTTCTTTAGTCTGTCTCATGTATTGTCCGTGCATGTTTGTTGTGCCAGCCTCTGTTCTGTCTTGTCAAATTCTCCTGTCTCTGTATATTTCTGGGTCTTCGTCTACTTTTATTAGTCCTTCTTCCATGCACTCTTTAGCCACTCGTCCTTCTCTGGTTTTCAGATATTGCCCCAGTGCTTCTGTTCTCGGTGTTGACGCAGTCCTCTATACTTAGTAGTCCTCCCTCCTTCCTTTCGTGTTATGTATAGTCTGTCCGTATTTGCTCTTGGGTGTAGTGCTTTGTGTATGTCATGTTTTCCTGGTTTTCTGATCTATGCGCGGAGTTCTGCCTTCGTCCATTCGACTATTCCTGCGCTTGTATCTGATTACTGGCACCTTGCCCATGTGTTTATGGCTTTTATCATATTATTCCGGCGTGTTTGAGTTTTTGCAATTGATGTTATCGCCTTGAGTCTCTACATATAGTTTCCATTTTCCTGATCGTTGATGTCCTTCATCTCTTGGTGTTTTATATCCCCTCCTTCCATTATTCCAGGTATTTGTATCCTGTCTCATCTATGTGTTTGATGTTGCTCCCATCTGGTAGCTTTATCCCTTCAGTTCTTGTTACTTTGCCTTTTTGTATGTTGACTAAGGCACATTTCTCTATTCCAAACTCCATCCTGATTGTCCCCAGATACAATCCTTACAGTCTGGATTAGGGTATCTATTTCCTTGATGCTCTTACCATACAGCTTGATGTCGTCCATGAACATCAGATGGTTGATTCTGTTGCCTCTTTTCTTGAGTTGGTACCCGGCATCCATCTTCTGTAGTACTTTTGTCATGGGAATCATGGCTACTACGAAGAGTAGTGGGGACAGTGAGTCGCCCTGGAAGATCCCTCTCCTTGATATTAACCTCTGCTAGTCTTATTCCAGAGCTTGTAAGTATTGTATTCCAGTTGTGCATTGTATTTTTGAGGAAGCTGATGGTGTTTTCCTCTGCCCCATATATTTTCAGGCATTCTATTAGCCATGTGTGTGGTATCATGTCGAAGGCTTTCTTATAGTCTATCCATGCCATGCTTAGGTTGGTTTTCCTTCTCCTACTGTTCTTCATTACCATTTTGTCTATTCATGGAGCTGGTCTTTTGTGCCCCTACACTTCCTTCTGCAGCCTTTCTGTTGGTGGGGATGGTGTTTGTCTCCTCTAGGTAATTGTATAGCCTTTCACTGATGATACCTGTTTAGTAACTTCCACATTATTGGTAGGCAGGTGATAGGCCTGTAGTTACTAGCTATATTTCCCTTACTCTTGTATTTTTGTACTAAGGATGTTCTTCCTGTGGTCATCCATTTGGGTGCATGTTGATTTGAGATACAATGCTGGAGTTGTTCTGCTATTCGTGGGTGTAGGGCCTTGAAGTTTTTGAGCCAGTATCCATGGACTTCATCGGGACCTGGGGCTTTCCAGTTTGGCATTTTCTTTAGTTGGTGTCTGACTGTGTCTGTCGTGATCTCTGTGAATCTTTGTTTTTATTCTCCCTGCTTCTTCTTCCTTGACTTCCTGGAGCCATGTTGCATGTTTGTTGTGTGATACTGGATTACTCCATATTTGTTTTCCCACGAGTCTCTTACTTGGTTCGGCTTCAGGAATTTCTGGGTGGTTGTCTTCCCTCTTAGTTGGCTGTATAGTCTTTTCTGGTTGGTACCGAATAGTTTGTTCTGTTGGTATCCCTTATTCCTGTTCATGTACCGTTGGATCTTATGTGCTTGGCCTTAAGCCTCTGTTTTACACTTCTATTGTGTTGTTTAGTCCCCTCTCTTGTACTTTGTGATATCTCGTTGAGTTCCTCCCTTGTTTTCTTGCTTCTCAGCCTTTTTTCCGCCATCTCTTTCAGTTTACTCAAGTCAGATCTCATTACCATGATTTGCTTTTCCAGGCGCCTTTTCCAAGGAGGTTGCTGTTTTGGTTTCTGTTGGTTGGTTGTGCTGGTGGTGTTCGTGTTCGAATCCCCATCAGTTCTGCTACTAATCTTGCTCCTGCATATACCAAGTTATTTGTTTCTGTGATACTGGTGGTGTGTATTATGCCATTATTTCATTGACCTCACTTGTTTTCTCCCTTAATTTCTTGGTGTTGTAGGCTTCATGGAGGATCGTTGTCTCTCTGTATCTGGCTCCATCCATTGTCTAATCTTTTCTACCCATTCCGTCCTCTCTGTTACTTCGTCGGTGTTTCTTCGTGTATCGTTGTTTGATACCTGATCCTCCCTGTCGTCTTCTGTGGCATCGTCTCTCAGTTCGTCTACGTGTAATTCGTTGTCGTGTGACATTTCCCTTTCCAGATTCTTCTCTTTCTGTTGGGGAGAGCCAGTTGTTTTGTTTTTCTTTATTGTTTCCTTAACTTGGTCTGCCAGCCTCTGCTCTGTTTGGGGGGTGTTATTATTATTATTATTATTATTATTATTATTATTATTATTATTATTATTTGGGAAAAACTCTCTATCGCGAGAGTATAGTATATAAAGTTCTAAGGGGTCCACAATAATTAAAATGTTTCGAGGTATAATTTAAAAACCGTTCACAAAGCTTTGAAGTTAGTTATGTAAGTCTCCTAGTGTTTATCTTACTTCTTAGTTTAAGTTAGCTAGGTAAGTCTCCTAGTGTTTCTTTTACTTCTTAGTTAGGTTATATGTTAAGTTAGGTTGGGTGATGGGGTTGGTTAGGTTAGGTTGGGTTAGGTTAGGTTAAGTTAGGTGGGTGATGGTTAGGTTTGGTTGGGGTGGATGACAGGATTTATTAGGGTAGGATGGGTTAGGTTAGGTTTGGTGATGGGATTGGTTAGGTCTGGTTGAGTTGGGTTGGGTTAGGTGGTTTGGTTGGGTTGGGTGACAGGATATTAGGTTAGGTTGGGTTGTGTTGGGTTAGCTTAGCTTGGGTTAGGTTAGGTTAGGTTAGGTTAGGTGGGAGGGTGAGTTATGTTAGGATAGGTTAGCTCAGGTTAGGTTAGCTTAGCTTATAGATTAGGTTAGTTTAGTTTAGTTTAGGTTAGCTTGGCTTATAGGTTAGTTTAGTTTAGGTTAGGTTAGTTTAGTTTAGTTTAGGTTAGGTTAGCTTATGGGTTAGGTTAGTTTAGCTTAACTTAGCTTATAGGTTAGGTTAGGTTAGTTTAGGTTAGCTTAGCTTAGCTTAGCTTATAGGTTAGGTTAGTTTAGTTTAGGTTAGGTTAGCTTATAGGTTAGGTTAGGTTAGCTTAGCTTATAGGTTAGGTTATCGAATAGGTTAGGTTGGTTTAGTTTAGGTTAGCTTATAGTTTAGGTTAGTTTAGTATAGGTTAGGTTAGTAACAACAATTGAACACAACTTTGGCTATGAGAAGTTTAATCTACTAACACATCTGCTTGGCACAAGTGAAAGCATAGAAAAAGTTCTTCGTATTCGAGAGACTGAAAGGGTTGAAAAACAAAACCCCAAACACTCAAAAGGAAAAACAAAACCTAAAAAAAAAAAAAAAAAAAAAAAAAAACGACTAAAAATGAGCCAAGATAATTAGCCTGTTAGATACTAAACTTTTACTTTCTTGGTTTCAAACCAGGCAACAATGAGTCAAGTGGCACTTGATGATACCCTTGCCTTGAGCGAATAATACCCCTTTTTAGGGTGGGGGGACTTGGAACCAGAAACCAAGAAATAAAAAGCACTAAGAACTATTAGAAAGAAGGAAAGGAAAGGCTGTCTGAACTAAGTGCTAGTGAGTATTTAACATTTCTTTGTAACATGATTTTGCTCAAAGATAAGTTTTTTCCACGAATGCCAAAAAAAAAAAAAAAAAAAAAAAAGACACTTGTTGACCTTTACATCCGTTTTTTCAGTTTTCGCTTTTTTTTACTTCAAATGCTAACTACTTTTTTTTTTATTTTTAAGGCCAATTTTAAAGTTAAATATACCATTGGAAAGAGGAAAGAAAGGCAAATAGTTTGTTGGGGTTAGATTTTTTTTAGGTTGACGAGGAACCCGTGATAACCAAATTAAAAAAAAAAACTGGGGGGTGGGGAAATTCCCCCTCGCTCCATCAAAAAAAAAAAAAAAAAGGAAAAACTGTTCCCAACCTTTTTTCCCTACGCTTACTGATCACAAACCCATTTGTGATATGTTTAAAAAGAGAACTTTTACCAATAACATAAAATTCAATAGATGGTTCATTAGTTGTATTAGAGTTTGCCTCCAGAATTCAGATATATTCCAAGGAAATCCCAAGAAGAAACAGAAAAATGCATTACAACTAATACCTTTTGTTTTAATTGTCAAATTGTAGATTTAGATTTAGAACGAGAGAAAATACAAGAAAAAGATGCAGAAATCAAACAAATAGTAGGACAGCTATTACTTAATGAATCCTTAAAACCTGATCTTCAGTTAATAAATGGTTTGTTGTATAAAATAGCGACAGAGAAAAATGGTTGTTCTCGACTATATATCCCAAAAAACACTAACTAGAAAAGTTTTAGAACCACACTCATATAAGTTGGCAGGACATCCAGGAATTAAAAAAGACAACCAGTATCATAACCAGAAATTATTTTTTGGCCATATTATAGTGAAGATGCAAAGGACTTTGTACAAAATTGTGTAGTTTGCAATCAACATAAGGTAAACGAATTGAATCCATTTGAAGTTTTAACTATAGATATTTTGGGTCCATTTCCAACAACTATTAAAGGATATAAACAAATATTAGTCTTCTTTGACTATCTAACCGGATATGTAGAAATAGTACCTGTAAGAAACAGAGATGCAGCTACAGTAGCCGAAGCTTTTGAATCTGGAATTATCAACAGACATTCATGTCCAGGAGTTCTTCTTTCTAATAATGCTGCTGAATTTACTAGTGATCTTTTAAAGAAAGTATGTGAATTTTTATGAAATAATAACCGCTTATAAACCCAGTTCATTATGGAGCAGTGGGAACGAAACTAATCGTAAAATAATGGATATCCTGAAAACTTTAGTAAAACCACATACAGAAGATTGGGACTTAGCTCTTAGAAGACGTACAGTTCACACTGAATAATACAGTAAATGATGATAATAGGAGAATAACCCCACATTACTTACTATATGGTTATCAGAAAAGAATGCCAAATACATTGTTAGACGATGCAACACCACCCAGACATAGTCTTGTACGTGCAGCGAAGATGGTCAGAAATTTGAAGGCTACAGATAATGGAGGAAAATTCGAAATATTTTCCATAGAATAAAGAGATGTCGTGGGTCAGCTGGATATTTTTTTTTTTTCACAGTATATGCTACAGAGATAATAAAATAAATCACGTATTTGCATCGTCCATAGACTTCGTACAGTACAATGTACGTATATCATACTAACGTATTCTACTGTGGTCTACGACGTATTTCTTCTTGTTATAAAAAGAAAATCTAGCAAGTCATACGTTACCATAATTATTCATATGCTAAAGTACAGTTTTATTCGATGTTTAAATATGATTACATCACTATCTGCTTATTATACCGGGATCATTATGCTCCATTGTTTTTTAAAGTCTTTTCTGATCACGAAAGCTTGTTTAAAATTAATTCCTGCAAGAACAAGTTATAATAGTGAGCCGGAGAAAATTAAATTACCCCAAAGTGCATTTTCATTTAAAATAGCATTTACCTTATGCTTCGATTTAACATATAATGGCTTTTATAAATTTTCATGTATAATCTAATAAGTAAAGAATAAAGTTCAGTGTTACGTAATTTATGCTTTGGATGAAATTTTATATATTAATCAATTTCATGGCAAGTTTCCGTTCGCTGCCCACAGCGGACATTGACATATTCTGCTCAGTCAAATCTCTTTATAAGACGCTGCCATCAGGACGAGCAAAGAGATGCTTCCATAAGTGAAACACTAAGTGGGTCATTCATCAAAGTTTTAAAACTCGTAAATATTGCGCTAAGTTATGCATGCATTCGCTTTTTTTAAATTGCACACAGCGCAACAGACTGGAAGTTAACTGAAATATTAACGGAACTGACTGATAAATGTTCATATTTATATGAAACGATAATGACCAACTTTTCGAATACTGTATCCATACAATTACCGTGCGCGCAATTTACTTTTAGTTACCCTGCAGCTAATCATTGCTCACAGTAGAGGTACACAGAATCATTAAGTGCCTATGGATTGGCAACTTGTAAATGGCAATTGGTTACTCATTACTTTCGATTATTTCCTCTTTTGTTACTTGTAAGAGAGGCAAATGATCCGAATCCCATTATAACATAAATTAACAAATTGCACGGCGGAATAAGGAGCGGTAAAATATATCTAATTAATTACGGTTTTTAAAATTGCCCGATTTTGCTTAAGCGTTCCTGGTAATCTATTCTTTTTCTGCTTATATGTTTATTACGCTGCCATTTCGACAAATATATTCGCAGATAAACCTCTTGAGAACCCCCTCCAAGATAAGAGAAACTCCCATAGCCAGTCCTAATATCATGAATGTAAGAAATCATAGGGTTATTATGCATATTATTTGTACTTAATTTTTGTTTTTATTCTATTCAAGTTAAGTATAGTTACACTAACACGACCTCCTTATATATCCACCCTACATTCTAACACGTATGAAGCATGAAAATTCACAGATTTCTAAAATTAATTTAGTTTACTGGGTGTCATTTCATATAGAATAGACAAGTAAGGATAAAACAACACGAATACTATTGCTCATGGAAATAGATCAGGGAGCAATGGACCACACCTTTTGAAATGTCCACACGCTTTATCTTGTACTTTATGTGTATAAAATATATTGCCTTCAGTCACAGGATTTTTCATGATAATGGCCCTATGTATCTACACAAAGAGGAACGTATTATTTTCGACTTGCCCTTTTCATTTTTACCGTAAATTCTTGCCTTAATTTTTACCTTTATTCCACGATGTGGAAACCTTCGCAAATGCAATAATCATGAAAACTACGCTTCAGAAAACAGCAAGCAGAAATTTATATATAGGCATTTTATTTATTCCTGTGTGAGTTGCTTTGTTAATATATTTTTATCTGGGTTATGTGATCTAACAAAGAAGATTCATTGTCAAAGTATATCTTTAAAAAGCACCTCTTGTTATTAAGTAATGACATACTCGTCTTTTAAAAATATGCGAATCTAATGACATGCGAAATAAAATAAAAATCGACATAGTGGAATTAAGGTAAAAATTAAGGCAAGAATTTACGGTAAAAGAAAAAGGGCAAGCCGAAAATAACACGTTCCCTGAATGAAAAATAGACCTATGTAACGGTATTAACTAAATTTTCGATCAACAACTAATAACTACAAAATAGACAAGCATTTCCAAGTCCACCATGAAGAGTTACCTTCCATCCCACTGAATTTTACGAACCATTTAACAACTATTTTGAAGAGAGGAATATTCGTCAGTCAAAAATAACATAAACAAATGCTTCTCTTGCACAGTCCTATAAAAAGCTTTCGTTTCCAATTCCCTGGCTGGATGCAATTCATAATTGAACGAATTATTAAAGCCTCTTGGCTTTTATCGCCCATGCCTGCCTGGATTTTATGACATCATATGGGGGGATCTCGGCCAATAAAATTCGGCCATAAAGGGAGGGGAGAATTAATTCTGCAGGGCTAAGCAACGGAAAAGAGAGGTGACCTTCGAATGAAATTTGAACCTTTGGCTTGTTCTGAAGATTCAGAAGTGTGATGAAATGGTATTTGTGTGGTTTTATGCTTACTTGTCGATTCTCAATGAAATATCGCCCAGTAGACTAAATCAGTTTTAGAAAATCTGTGAATTTTAATGCGCTTCATACGTGGTAGAATGTAGGGGGTGATATAAGGGAGGTCATGTTAGCGTAAGTATACTTAACTAGAGGAGAATGAAAAACAAATGGAGTATAAATAATATGCATAATAAACCTATGATTTCTTGCATTCATTATATTAGGATTGGTTATTATTATTATCATTAGTATTATTGTAGGGAAAAACTCTCTATCACGAGAGTATATATGATGTTCTAAAGGGTCCACAATAATACAAAGTGTAAAAAGCCCGTGTATAATTTTGAAGACTTTTACAGAAAGCTTTCGAACCCTTCCCTGGGTTCATCTTCAGTCCAAATGAACAATAAGTTACAACAAGTGCAGAGGTAAATTTAAAAAACAAGAGTCGTTTTGAAGATCGTTGACAACGGTCGTTAGCTCGTTAATGGGCCAGGTGATGAAAGAAAGAGGGTAGTATAACAACAACTACGGTGATATCCTCTCCCCCTATCAATCCTTCTGGCTGCAATTCTGTTGGATCTTCGTACAGGTTGCTGCAACATTACATGAAGTCCTTCATCCAAGGGCGTAGATTGGGCACCGTAATCAGACTCCCCGGGGCAGCGGTTACCTTGACTGGAAGAGGCAAGGCAGAGGCAGCATCAGGAGAGGGAAAAACAGAGCCTGTCCTACATTTAAAATCTTTAAAAACATACTAGTAATAATAAAATTTTACAAATGGGTCTTCGTTGACAAAAGACTTGTTTCCTTTGAATGATTCTCCTAAACTTATAGCAGCTCCCTCGACTAGTCGTCTGACATTTACATTGTTACTTTTAAAAGATAATTTTAGCCTCGTTCCAGTTGGGTCTATGATCATTCCTGAATGCATGTGCTACTATTGCGCTGTTTTGTGATTGTAGTTCATAAGCTCGCTTCTGTTCGCCCAAACGTTTATCTAGTCCCCGTCCACTTTCACCAAAATATTTACTATTACAATCCATACACGATAGTTTCGTAAACGTCCTGGGACTATGGGATTTTTATCATTGTTATTGTTTCTTACGAGGGAACGTCTTATTGTATTTTCATATTTGAACACAATTTTAGTTTCCTTCTGACTTTTGTTTATATGTCCACTTATATTCTTTACTACTGGATTAAAGGGAAGGGACAAATATCTTTTTGGTTTTTCCCTTGGTATTATCTCTCAGTCCCATAGAAAGACTTCCTCGCTCGCAAATTGCTTTCTCCATGAAGTGAGGGTGATATCTGAGACTTCTAAAAGTAGTCGTGATGTTTAAGTTCACCGTCTATATATTCGGAGTCGCAAATTTTCTGTTGTATGTCACCGATGATATTTAGTTCTCTTAACGGAACATATTATTTTATTATAGATATTCGATATTAACATTAGTTAACATAAATCGAAACTACCTCTATTATCATGAATTCGTTTTACAAACTCAGCAAAGAAATGGGAAATTCTGTCACCAATCATAATGGATAACAGCTGTCCTTTATTTTGTATAGTATATATTCTAATTTACCGTTTATATATGTCACCTGAATCTAGAAATAAAAATAATTCAAACAACAGCCTTATGTCTTTGGTGGAGATGCTTTCAGTTGGAGATCATTAATGCAAGAGAAATTCGGCTGACCCGAGATTCCATTATTATGCCTCCCTGGAAGGGCTAGTCTGTGGAGCCATTGCAAGTCCTGTATTAGGCTTTGCGAAGATCAGGAATGAATCCAATAGGAAATGAACGCCATCATACATTAATCCACATCTTCACCATTTCATGGATTATGACTTTGTAAACTCGCCCTATTCCTATCTTATTTTCCCATTACAGTGTCGTTGACATAAAAGATAATGCCAATATCGGCGACATTTATGAATACATAAAAGTACCATCTTGCTAGGTAATGGTAAAATAGATGAAAAAAATTAATCCATAGTGCATTAGGCCTAGAGTTGTTTTCCTTCAGTAATCACAATAAATAGGAAATGTCATTGATATGGTCTTAAAAATAATCAGACATAATTCTGAGAACCCTTGAAATTTGACAGATCTCTCTCTCTTTCTCTCTCTCTCCCTACCTACCTACCTACCTACCTACCTACCTAGTGAGAATTTATATAAGTGTCGAAAAGTTCATGAGACCAGGCACCAAAGCCCTCACTCAGCTCAGGGCCTTCCACACCTTCAGATCTACGTTGGAAATAATATGTGTGTGTATATATATATATATATATATATATATATATATATATATATATATATATATATATATATATATATATAATATGTGTGTGTGTATGTACTGAAGGGGAATTATAGTTAAGAAATTTGTCGCCTCACGCCCTCGAATCACTGAACACGAGAACTCGGTGTTTCTGTGGCGCCTTTACCTGATACTCTTTCTGTTCCAGCAGTCTTGCAATGTAATTACATTACTGGGAACGAAAAGCTCCGCCTCGTCACTTCCATTCTATAACCAGTAACGTGAACGGGAGGACAAATTTTCTACCAGATTAGTCTGTCCTATGCATTCCGAGCCTTCCTAATCTCATGAGAGATGAATCGGACCTCCCGTGGCATAAATATCTTTCTTCTATCAGGAGGTCGGGTGCTCAATCCATTTTTCTTTCAGTTTAAAGGTTTCTCGGTTCTCCTTTTGTCACACTTATTCGATATCATTCATTCAAGTTATTCGGTTTTATTTTAGATGATACCTTCTGGGAATATCTTTCAGTCTTTTGCCCTTAAGGGCTTTGTTCAGGATGTTGGAGCGTCGTGGCTATATATGTGGGTGTGTGTGGGTATAAGTCCCAACTGAGCCATTTTGATCGCCACTACATTTTTTTCCTTTTTATAGCTGTGGTGTGTGGGCATAAGTACCAGTTGAGTCCTTTTGATCCTCAATTTCATTTTTTTTTATAGTTTCACAACACGGTTGCGTGACTCCTACAGACTTGCATAAATCCAAAGTCATCCCACGCTCTCGAGCAAATCTTACGGACACCATAGTCCAACTACTTTGCTAATTTTTTCTTTTTTTTCTATTTATCCCTTTTCCCACTATAAGGTTGTGTAGCTTCGTTGATTTTGCCTTGCTCCAGTTTTTGTTCTTTATTGTACAGGGTGTCCATACAGTCCCAGTAACATTACAGTAATAAATACTTGTAATAGTACTGAGTCTTTATGGACACCCTGTATAAATACCTTACGTAACATGTATCTTCATATTAATGTATCATTCTTAGCTAAGCAAATAATCTGGGATATCCAAGGTCTAGCTGAATAATCTCAGTAAATAACGAAGGTACAATTTTCTTGCAGCAAGTTCTACGGTGCAGTTGTTTGTCTGAAATGCTTCAGTTCGTTCAAAGTATTGACAATTATCGTGGCAATCTGGTCACATCCAACTTTTCTGAAATCAGTCAGGATTTTTTGCTTGATCAAGAGAGTCCAATTAAACTTATCCGTGCAACACGTGCAGTTTTCATTTATCAAACCATTAGTCCGAACCATTAGATCCATTAGACTCAGAGGTGGGTGGGGTTATGTATTTGATAGAAGAAAGAAGGTAAGACTTTTTTGCTTTGTTGAATATTTCAAAAAGAAATTGAAAGTTGGAGAGTGGAAAGTCAGGTATGTGGCAACATAACGAAGATAACACACACACACACACACACACACACACACACACACACACACACACACCTTATATCATATATATATATATATATTATCATATAATACACACACCACACACACACACACACAACACACATATATATATATATATATATATATAGTATATATATATATATATATATATATAATATACATACACACACACCACACACACATATATATATATATATATATATATATATATATAGTACAATATATATATATATACATACATACACACACACACCCACACATATATATATATATATATATATATATATATATATATATATATATATATATATATATAATGCATGTAGCTTTAGCAGTAATAGAAGAAGTAAATAAATCGACGAACTCCTTTTTTTTATCTTTTTACGTCTAGATTATTTATTTCCTTGACTCAAATATGCACCGTTATTATTTCTATGTAAACGTGTAAATTACTATAATAACTAATAATAATAATAATAATAATAATAATAATAATAAAATAATAATATAATAATAATAATACCTGGGCAATTATCGAGCATTTGCTCGATAATTGCCCATTAAGATTCTATTCTTTTTTATTCCATTAGGTTTGTGACGATACGTTCGGCCTCTTTTAAAAGTGAATATGAAGCTGACCTCTTAGTAGAATATGCCAATGCAATACATCCGAGCATAAAGTTTACGATCGAAAAAGAGGCGAACGACCGCCTACCATTCCTGGACGTTTTAGTTTTCAGAGAAAACGACTGTTTTAATACACGATTTTTAGGATGAAAACTTTTACTGGACTTGGTACCAACTTTTATAGCTCCTGTTTTATGCATTTTAAGTCCAACTCTGTTTCTACCCTTCTCCACCGAGCACTTGTCCTTACGTCGAACTGGGTCTTTTCCATAACGAAATAACTTTTTTAATTGACATTTTTAACAATAACTGTTTCCCTG